>NW_022156841.1:0-176648 GCF_004353045.1 Thyridium curvatum | reverse complement strand
TTAAAAAAAAAAAAAAAAAAAAAAAAAAAAAAAAAAAAAAAAAACAACCACCGAGAGAGAGAGTAGGATGGTGATCTAGACAACAACTTCATGCTCCTCAGGCTGGGTTTATCACTGAGTTTTATGCCCATCTCGATCATAGATGGAAGGGGACTGCTCCTGCTCTTTGCTTCCCTGGGCTGAGGGCAATTGCTGCTGGAGATGTTATGAAGCAAGAACGGTTGGCTCTGGTCTAGGTGGAAAGCAAAACACTTTGCAACTTGCGTGGAAGTCGCAGGCACTCCTAGGCTAGAGACGGCCCTTCCCTACTGCTCCTTGCCGCCTACCTTCAGGTTCTGTTTTCTTCTTCTTTTTTCCGAAAAAGAAAAATTGCTGGAGGCCACCAGCATTGCCACCGTCATTGTGGTCGATGCCTTGGGCATCGGTATGTCTGCGTGGGCCAACGTCCTGACCGCCGAGATGCTTGCCCGGGCCGCCGAGACGCTTGAAAAACAATGCCGGAGGGCACCGGCATCGCCACCGTCGTGCCAAGCTTCGTGTTCGGTGCTTTGGGTATCGCTATGTCTGTGTGGACCCGTCTTGCACCCCCCCATGTCCGGAAAGTTGATCTGATTGGGCACCTTGCCCCTCGGTTGGAGGCCCTTCGTTCAAGTTGGAGGCGTTTTGCCTGAGTTGGGGACATTCAGCCCGATTTGGAGGCTTTTGAGGATTTCTTTTGGAGACCCTTCGTATCTCGGGTTGTTTAAAGATCATTTGGAGGCCATCGAGGTTCGGCCTATCTGCAGCCCTGCGTTCCCGTGTAACTTGGGGTAATGTACACGACGGGGAGTACCCCATTCTCTTCTCAGGCGGTTATCTTTATCCGGACCTCCAAGTCTTGAGCTGCGATCTCGTCAATCTCAACGCACGTCAGATTGGAGCACACTCCTGTACCTCTCACATACTACTTATGATCACGAACATATATATCTTTGTCTCGGGTAGCTGCAACTTGAAAAGTCTACTGTCGTCTCGGCAAGACATGCACAGAACAAAATAGAGCCGCACAGCTATAGACTCCCTGTTCAGTACGAGACGAAAGTTCCCTCATCCAATTTAATGAAGACACTAACATGTCCTCCATTACATGTAGACATGACTACTGCTTCCCAGAGCCAGATCTCGCAATGGCAGGCGGCGGCGGCGCAGAAGCGAAAAGCAGTAAATGACCTGATCCCTTCAGAATGGATTCTACCCCGCACTTTGCCATCGGCGCAAGAACAGCAAGATGTTACGGGCGACTACATTCGACAGTTCCTGACGGAGTCCGAAATCCAATACACCGAAGCCGAGGCGTCCACCATACTTCAATCTATTCATGCCGGTAGATGGAAGGCCTATGAGGTGCTCAGGGCCTTTTGTCACCGGGCAGCTCTAGCACATCAAATGGTCAGTACCGGTCAAAGTTATCTTCACCACACACACACTTCTGCTTAGTGCTCAGTCTTCTTGCACGCACTTAAGCTGGTCAGGGACGGGATAGTTAATTTCTTCACTGGGAGCAGACCAATTGTCTACATGAGATCTTCTTCGAAGCTGCGTTGGCCGAAGCAAAGAGACTTGATGGCATCTTCGCAGAGACCGGGAAGCCGGTAGGCCCATTGCACGGGCTTCCAATTAGTCTCAAGGACCAGTTCCACGTGAAGGGAGTCGAGACTACCATGGGCTACGTCGGTTGGATCGGGACCTTTCAAGGTCAGAAAGGCACAGGTAAGGAGAAGGTCTTCGAGAGCGAGCTCGTGCGTGAGTTGAGAGAACTTGGTGCGCTGCTCTACTGCAAGACAAGTGTCCCCCACACGCTGATGGCGGGCGAGACTATCAACAACATCATTGGCTACACTCCCAATCCGAAGAACAGGCATTTAGCCGTGGGAGGCAGCTCCGGTGGAGAAGGCGCCCTCCTCGCCCTCCGCGGGAGTCCCTTGGGGGTGGGGACGGACATCGGCGGTAGCATCAGAATACCCGCGGCGTTCAACGGGCTGTTTGGACTGAGGCCTTCAAGCGGACGGGTTCCGTATGAAGGGATGGCAAACAGCATGGACGGGCAGAGCTCCCTCTTGAGTGTTGCTGGCCCTTTAGCGCCGTCGGCCGGCTCACTCAAGATTTTCATGGAAGCAGTCCTAGAGACCAAACCCTGGCTGCACGATCCACTGGTAGTGGAGCTGCCGTGGAGGGATTCAGCCTTCCAACAAGCTTTGCACAGCAGTAAGCCAATGGCTTTTGGCGTCATGTATTGCGATGGCCAAGTGTCACCTCATCCACCAGTCACTCGGGCGCTCAAAATACTTGTCGAAACCCTCGAGAGACTGGGGCACAAGGTGATTGAATGGAACCCTCCTTCTCATAAACGAATAGTGGATATAGTGGTATGTATTACCCTTTTTCCCGAAGCGAATTCTCACTCTAACTCGATCAGTACGACATTTGGACATACGACGGAGGTCAGGACGTACACAAAGCCTTCTCGCTTTCCGGAGAGCCTGTCTGTGAGCAGATTGCACAGGTTTATGGGCATGAACCGAGTGCTGAGAAGACTGCATCTCAAATTGCGGCGATCAATGTTGCGAAGCGTGCGTATCAGAAAGAGTACATGGACTACTGGAATTCTACAGCCAAGCTTACCGGGTCCGGGGAACCTGTCGTTGCATTCATCGCTCCGGCAGCCCCATTTGCTGCGGCACGCCCGGGGAAATACGACTACACTGGTAATATGGCCCCCAAGCTGAGCAGACTAGCACTTTGATGGTTGACCCTGCTTAGGCTATTCGATGTTCTCCAATGGGCTAGACTACTCTTCTGTGGTGCTTCCGGTTACACACTGTGACCTGAACGTGGATCTATTCGATCCAGATTATGTCCCACTCAACTCTCTTGATGAGCGTGTGTGGAAGTCCTGTAAGTTTCACAGTGTTATGCAGATTCTCTCGCTTCCGCTAAATACCGATTTCAACACCAGATGATGCCGAACTCTATGACGGTCATCCGGTCGGTCTGCAGATTGTGTGTAGGCGTCTTGAAGAGGAAAAGGCTCTTGGCTTGGCAACGATGATATCACAAGGACTTCATGCCATGCCATGAAACTGGTGATTGTCTCCCATGAACAACGTTGTTGGTTTGTCACGGTACTTACCTGATTAGGAAAGAGGATCTCTTGGCAAGTTTCTGTGGAGCAACGAGCTGTGAGGTCAAGCTCGAACATGGAAGTATAAAGATGACCCCTAGATGTATTGAGTTCCTTGGAAAGAGAGTCTTTCGAATAAGGAGAAAACACTACTGTTCAAATCGTCTTCTAAAAAATTTTCAAAGCTAAAATATCGGCTCTCGACCGAGTCTTGTCAATATGCTGCCCAAGGGAGACAAGTTCCTGAACGTGGTCCTCGGTGGCTCGGCGGTAGGAAAGCCTTCCTTGACGTGAGAGCGTACATAAGACCAGGTTCTGGGATTGACGTATCTAGCATAGATTGGAGATATGACCAAGGACTCCATGGCCCGTTTCGATACGCCGGATGAAGTGACCGTCTTCCTCACCACCTTCGTCAACCGCGGGTACAACCAAGTCGATACTTCGCGCATGTACTCACCTCAAGCACCAAGGTCTTCTGAGCCAAGGGTCGGAGCTACGTCCATCAAAGACAAGCTGGTCATCGATACCAAGGTCACCTCGAACATCCCCAGCGCCCACACCACGGCCAATGTCCTCGCCGAGATCGACGCTTCTCTTGAAGCGCTCAAGATCAAGCAGATTAACATCGAGTACCTTCATGTCCCTGACCGTGGCACACCTTTCGAGGAAGCCTGTGTAGCCATGGATAGGGCGTATAGGGAGGGGAAAATTGAGCACTGGGGCCTCTGCAGCTACAGCGCCGAGGAAGTGCAGAGCATTATTGACATCTGCGAGAAGCATGGGTACGTCAAGCCAAGCGTCTACCAAGGCCAGTACAACGCCATCGTGCGAGGTGGAGAGAAAGAGCTGTTCCCCGTGCTGCGCAAGAACGGCATGGCCTTCTACGCCTTCAGTCCCGCTGGAGGTGGCTTTTTCGCCGGTAACCACAAGAAGGCCAGCAAAGGAGGAAGATACGACAAAACGGCAAGTCCTGTCGCTCAGCGCCCTGAGCCACTGCTTATCACCCTCGCTAATCAATCCTCCGTTTAGCTCCCGCTCGGCGCCCTGTATGGAAGCTTCTACGTCCAGCCGGCCATTGAAGCGGCCACCGAGAAGGCGCTTGCGGTAGCGTCCAAACATGGCATTGGAGGGCATGCAGCGGCTCTGCGCTGGACGGTCTATCATAGCATCCTGGATAAGGACTGTGGAGACTCGGTTCTGGTCGGTGCCTCGAGTCCCGCGCAGCTGGAGTCGAACCTGGACATGATCGAGGCGGGGCCATTGCCGGGGGATGTTGTGGCTGCCATGGATGCCATTTATGCCCAGGCTGGAGACCAGGTCCCATATTATTTGTAGGCCGGTCAAGTGATGGTCAGATTAGTTGACGGACTGATAACAGAAGTTCTTGACTATCCATCGAGCCCATTGGATTTAGGTAGTGGGATAGCCCTTCTGAGTTCTAGGGCAAGGTTGATTGTTAAGATTGAGGTAGCTCCTGATGAACTTCCGTCAACTATTCAGACGCCCACTTGGCCGGTATCGATCGGGCGCTAGGCCGAATCTAGGAGGAGCAAGTCTTGGCAATCGGGCCACTCGATGACAAATCTGTCCGTCCGAGTCGGCATCAGACCTTGCAAGGCCAATTAAACCATCAAGAAAATATATCTGTCAAGACTCCTGCAAGATAGACTCTGCCAAGGACCATTCATAAGCACCTTGAGCATTTCGCGGCAATGTGAAGATTGGACCTCGGCCAGCTTCCCTTCGAGATGGAGTTTGTCTTCGTCCAACAGACGCTGGCACCTCAGGATTCGCGCCAGACATCCATGCGCCATGCCAACTCGCACAAAGCAAGAATTGCACATGCGAGGGTGAGGAGGCGCCGCACGGAGGACTACTTGCGCAGCAAAAGCTGCAACGAGATTCAAGGAGCGGCAAGTCTTGATCAGCAGCGCCGAGTTGACGACAGCGCCTTGATCCTATCACACCCAAGTTCAAGATTGGTCCATCAGGCGCTCCCCCAGACCGTCTCCGGGGCTTTTCTTCACGAGCCATTGTCGACCTTTGTGGGTTCATTGACTGCCAGAGAACGCTTTATCTTCGACCATTGTAAGGATTCCCTCCAACCGCACTTGTGTGGAGTATTACGGTATTGACCAAGACCCCAAAGACGTCAAGGTGGTGGGCCCGGAAACGCAAGCCCATTGCCCGATGATCAACTATACTGGCCAGTATATGGACAGTCTCAGAAGTAACTGGGTTCTTTATGCGTCCACGGATATCGAGTTCCTGAAGGGCTTTTTACTCTCGGGCTGCCGCCACCTGGCTACTGTGTCACCGACCAAGGAGTTCAGCAGCCTGACAGCCCAGTACAAACTTCAACATCTTCGAGACCTCCAGAAGGCCATCTCGGAGAGGAGCGTAGAGTCAAGTCGTGCGGCTGTCGCGAAAGCGTTGGTCCTGGCGTCTGACGATGTAGGCCACGACCCCAGTGAACTGTTCAGAGCGCATGTGAGTCGAGAGCTAACTGAAACGTGCTTCAGGTTGCGATTCGGGACATGGGCATGGCAGCAAGCCATCTGACGGGCGCTATCAACATCATCAAAGCAGCGGGTGGACCAGAAGCGCTTTCCCTGAGTAACCTTGTCAAATGCATTCTGTTTAGTTGCGTGTACGGAAAACGATTACTCGACTGGGACCCCAGCCAGCCGTCTCGGGATGTTCCCCTGGGCTTCGGCATCGAAGATATTAAAAGTTTCTAAAAAGCTCTCTGAAACTTAGCCAGCCTTTCGTGTCACTCTCTACACACACAGCGAAGTCTCAAGCAAGTTGAGAAAATGAGCCCTTCCTGTGTGGAATTGAGGCTTCCGCGCGGATGAGGGACACATGTGTAGATAGGACTGCACCGTCTGCACCGCAACGATCGTGTATTTGGGAGGGTATAAAACCCCACTAGCTGTAGTAATTGCAAAATCGTCGTGAAGAGTCATCCGACTCATCTCCGGCTGTCGCCGAAGGATCGACAGCCTTTGTTTTCCCTTTCCGCCTTTTACAAGAGAATCCGCACCTGGTCTTGCCTGAGTGGTGTTGAACTTGTTTATCCCTAGTGTGCCATCTAGACATTTCCCTCTTCAACCCACACATTTAGAACAAGTGTTGGTCCAAAGAAAAAGAAAAAAGGAAAGAGTGCCACAGGCAGACCGATACAAGCATTCGCCTCTCTCTCACTTTGAGTTGACGATAAGTGCTCCTCTAGGCGCACGAAGTCTTGCTGCAGACAATCGGGTTCCACCACGGCGTCTTGTCCATGCAGGAGCAGTGGCAGATGTTCTTGCTGTCGCAATTAGAGTTGCAATAGCCAATGGCGAAGCAGTGGGTGAAGCAGGCCAGGCCCTGGGTGACGCCGTCAATGTTGCAGGTGACGCGCTTCTGCAGAGGGTTGGCCTCGCGGCCCTTGATGGCCGGGGTGGTGTTGGAGTCTGGGTGGTCCAGGGGAACCTATGTCTCTAGCATGAGTACTTTGTTGTATCAAGTGAGAGTGGACCACGGGCTAAAAGGGGCTCTACTTACGACAGGAGCATTGTCAATGTGTCCTTGCTGGCACTCGATGTGACCATCGTCGTGGCCGGCGCAGGTGATGTCCTTTGCGGGGACATACCAGCTATTGCCGGCGGCCGAGACGGCAATGAGGAGGGTGGAGATAATGGAGAAGATGGCAAACTTCATTGTGAAAGTGTGAAATAGTAAGAATAGTTTGTTCACTCGATTGGTCTTGTTGATCTGTTTGATCTGGTTGAAGATGAATATCCAACACCGGCTGCAACCCACCCTTTTATACTTTTAGGGCCTTGAACATTGCTGCCGAGATTATACTTCAGGCACACTGCAAAACCTAGCATACTTCCACAAATTCCCATAATGCCCAGGATATCTTCAACCTGAATGTGCCTTGTCCCCACGCTGAACGAAGCTACCCCCGAATCGAGACTTGCAACGTCGGATGAAAGATGGCTCCGTCTGACAGGAAACAGTATATGATGATGACCCAGTACGTGCTCAGGTCATGATCAACATTCCACCAACTTTGATACTTGCGCTTCTGGGACTGGTCCGAAGCAAAGCTCGTCTCATGCCCCGCAAGTCAGTGTATGACCAAGCTCAGAGGCTCAACAAGGATGTATTCTTGGAGCCGTAAGAGCGGATGAATACAAAGAGTAGGCCAGACGTCAGTCCCGGGTCAAGGTCAGGGGGCCAATGAGAAGCCTAGCCAACGGTCCGTGGGTGTGAGCGGGAGCAAGGGAGACCCGCATCTAGTGGAAGCCACAAAGTGCTTGGTGCGCCAATCGATCGAATAACGTTGAGAAGCTCACACTATGCACATCAATGCGATGTCATGGTGTTCTTTCAGCTCTCGCCGATCCCGAAACAAGATTTACGGGGCTGCACACCCGTGTAAGTGAGACATTGGGCTGGATCGCCATGAAAAGAAACCCTTTTCTCCTGACCGATCAGGGCGTAAGTTGCCGTCTCGCCCGCAGTGGCGGCATTCATCCAGAAGAATTCCACTGCTGGCGCACGGGGTAAGGCGATGGCGCTGATGATCTATCTGCAACATGGAGACCGCAAGGCAGACTTCGCAGACTTCAGACTACCCGTTGTTGTACTACGATAGTGACGATAGGGATCGGTCCACCAGTTGGACAGAGATGCTCTCGTTTACTCTTTATGGAAAACGAAACGGCTTCCATTGAGGCAAGTGTGGACAGGGTTATTGATCTGGAAAGTTTGGAAGGGTTCTGTATGGACACACATGAGTGCGGAGTCGTACCGCCATAGCTCCATCAATGTGCGGGAGCCATTGCTTACAGGCTACTGGAATGGAAGACCTGTGAGCTTGGCTTGCTCCCTGAGTTTTCCATTGTCTATATCCAGCTGGAGACTTCAACGCGTGCTGTCGGCATACATCTTACCGTCGCGCTTGTGCTGAGTTTCTTTGCTAAAATCGAGCTTACGATGCTATTTCTAGCACTTTTAACCATGGTCTATGGCACGTCAGATGGGTGGTGGCGTCTGCACCTCAGCAAGCATGGAAAAGCTGCCGTGCTCGAAGAATGCTGACTTGCTTCTGGTGGCTGCCCTCACGTCAGTGGCTTGCGCCTGGCGTCCCGGAGAGCAGATGCTAGAGGTCAGGCCATACTTGTACAGAGCGTGGCATGATAAAGTAAGAACACTTGCATGGTCCCTTTCATTTAACATTAGGGCTGCGGCTGAGCGTTGCAAGGGCTACCTAGGTAAGTTGGTCGCACTACTTCATGCTTAAAATAGGATGATCCGCCCCAGGTAAAATAAAGGGATCTCCAGCGGGGCTGTGCCGGCTGTGGGGACGCCAAGCTTCGATTTCGGAACAATGACGAGAGCGAGTCCACAGTTGTTTCGAGAGAACAGGCTCTTGGTCTATTGCTCTTTTACGACATCATGGCTGTCTGCTGAAGCAGCTATTCGGAAAGCCGGCAGAGCGGTTGGACCGGCGTGATGCGTCTGAACATCTTGTTTGACCGGCCGGAGACAACGATCTGCCTAGGATCGCCATTCTTCTTCCGCGACACGCGAACCTTGCTTCTAGCACTTACCTAATTGTCCATGGATGTTCTAGGTGATCATGTCGATCACTGGCACCTCGAGTGGTCCCGTTATGCGTCTTTTAAGCTCTTTCAGGACACGGCAGAGACCGCCGGATGTTGACGCATGCGTGATGAATGTTCCCCGATTCCCAGGCTGCTCCTTTCTCCTCGAGACTGCTTCCGATGCCCTCAAAAAGACTGAAATAGGTTCCTCCTGATAAGAGAGTCCAATTCATCTATTCTGTAGCGGTTCCGGCCTCGATATCGTCATAGCTCTTCAAGATCCTATCAAAGTACGACTTCTGCATCCCCTTGAGCTCCGGGTGCGTCGCCACCCACTCGCGGTTCTCCTTGATGCCCCTCACGATCATGCCGCTCACGTCCGACGCCGGGATCCGCCTCGCCACGCGCTTCTCCCTCTCCACCTGCTGCGGCGCGCCGAACCTCTCGGGCCGCGCCCGCTCGCACTGCATGATGTCCGTGTGCGTCGCGGCGACGATGACGCTCGTGACGCCGACGCCGTGCTCGGCCGCCTCGAGCCGCAGCGCCGCGCCCAGCGCCATGACGGCCGCCTTGGCCGACGTGTAGGGCCCGTGGTTGGAGAACCAGGTCGGGTTCATGCCGGCCTGGGAGCCCGTGATGACGATGTGGCCGGCCCCGCGGCGGCACATCTCCGGGTAGTAGATCTGGACGAAGTTGGTGACGCCGAAGAGCACGACGCCATAGACCCTGAATCGCCTTTGTTCAGCCCGAGGAGAAAAACTCTTACGCATCTTCCAGGCTGCCAAAAAGACTTACCAGTCCCAGTCTTCTTCTCGATGGTCGAGGAGGGGCCCGCCAGTGGTGACGCCAGCATTGAGGACCAGCACGTCACAGGGGCCGAACGCCTTTGCGGCTTCGTCGTGAAGGCTCTGGACCGCCTTCTTGTCGGACACGTCGCACACGATGGGCAGGCATTGCGCACCAGCACTGCGAATCTTCACTGCGGCCGCTTCGAGGCGCTCCCTGTTGGTCGAAGCTATGACGATCTTGGCGTCGCCTTCCTTGGCCAGGTCCAGCGCGAGTGCCAGTCCTATCCCCGTAGCACCGCCTGTGATGATGGAAACTTTCCCCTTGAGGTTGCGCATTGCTATACTCGGCGCTGGGGCGGCAGACACGTCGTATGGCTCCCGGATCGACATGTTTTGCCAAATATTCGCCGCTTTGTCTAGAACGTGATGACGGTGAGTATTGGCACGGCGATCATCAAGATCCGCAGGGCAGGTATTGATTCTAGGCCCAAACTCGACCTCCCGGCGACGTATTTAAGTCAATACGGCCGAAATCGCACTGACAGTTCGGCCAAGTAATGGTAGGTTCAAGCTCGGAAATGTAGTCCCAGAACGGCGGAGGCTCGACGGAATGGGAACCCCTACCCCGCGCTCAATTGCCGGCCCCGGCTGGGCAGTTGAGTCTCCGGATCCACGCCTGTAAACATGGACATTTCAATGCTAGAACCTAATACCGCCCTAGACAGGTTCGGTGTATGGACCAAAATGCTTACACCGAGTCGAAGTTGCGCCTTAGCAGATGTGAGTCTATGTCGTGTTGCCAGAGTAAAAGCGGGCTCAGGTTGCGCCCGGAAATCCATCAGCCAACGGAAAACGACAGTGAAGGATGAAGGACAAGCGTCCATCAAGTCTAAGATCACAGTTTTGCGCAATAAAGTGTTGCTTTCAAAGTTGGCATTGTTGTCGTACTGTCGTGTGGCCCAGAATATCACCATGGCAAACATTGGGGCAGGAAGTCTATTCGATATCAAAGAGATGCTTTACATCATCTCAGCTGTCGGTACCGATGAGTGAGAGTATGAAGTTGGACGGGATTATGTGCCCTGATGGCACGTTGGGCGGATTGTATCATAGTCCGGAAACTCCACATTCTTGACCATCGACTCGGCAAGCTAGATCATCCTTGACTCGATGATTCTAGAAGGGTGTTGCTGGCATGAACCTCTTCGTATGCAGGCGAGCAGGGGCTTATATCAATGGAAACGTGCTCTTGATCGATCGTGGCCAGCTCTATGGTCTACCAACGATATATAAAGCTAGGACATGTTCATGGAGCAAAAGGACCCTCACCCAGAGATAGATTCCCAACGAGCCACTAGCAGACCTTTGCGTCCGCAGACACAATAACGTTATTTTGCAGTGCCGGGGTGGTCCATGTCGTGGGACCAAGATCCATAAATCCCTCCCCACAACTGTAAGCACAGCGCGGCACAGGCGTTGCACCATATCTAGTTTCGAAATCACATGTTGGTAGCACAATTGCGATGGCTGGGGAGGGTTGTTGGTTCGATAATGGCAGTGATTCGCATGCCCGGGCCTCCTCCAGACCCGCGACATGTTGGCCTGTTCCTGAGGCTGAGTTCCAACTCCTGTATGCACATCAAATCGCATCATCACCAACGTCCACCTCCGCATCTGAGGCGACGGCCCGGCACATGGGTCCAACTGGAAATCGGCGGCCAATGAAAGTAGGGCTAGGATTGCCTCTTCACACACCGCAACTCCGCTTTGACGCCCGGCATCACAGATCCCAGCCTATGGCGGAGCGGGGCTGTGCCGCTGTGCCGTTGGGCTGCACCAACGGACCCAGATGCCCAGGTTTCACCGTGGGTCCCTCAGTCGTCCTTCTTTGGCGCTCTCTATTGTTGGAAGCAGGCTATGTATCCGCAGCAGACTTTGATGCAGAGAGGCTGGCCGAGGAAGGACCAGCCAATCTATCCATCTTGGCCCGCCTGCTATTGGGCAAGATGGAATCGGCACACTCCCATCACCCTCCCCCGATGTCCCTTGTCCTGCAGAACAGGCATCCCCACCTCGTGTGACTGATGCCTGCTCCGCTGCCTGGAGCAGACTGGATTTCGAGGAGAACGTATATATACGCCTGATGCCCAATAGTTTGTGCGATGAACCCACATGCTCCTGTCAAAAATTTGTGAATCCTTCCAACAAGTCTCGAGAACCGATCTATAGACCTCGCGCATAACCGTCTCCCACCCCCCAAGACCACCAAGAACACCGAGAACAATGTCTTCCATCATCGGCCTGGGTCTTAGAGGCTTCCTGGTAAGACGGCATGGGACGGACAACCTCGCGCTGCGCGACCATACTGACACAGTGACTCTTATCTCAGGTCCTCTGCGGAGCCGTCGTCCTCGGCCTGTCGGTTACGCTGGCCAAGAAGCAGCTCTTGGGCAGCCCCCCGTCCGAGACGAGCTTCAGCGCATTCTCGGGCGCCTTTGGCATCATCGCCTCTGCGCTGGGCATCGCCGCCATCTTCTTCGACTCGATCCCCGTGCTCGTGGCCGCCGCCGTCGATGTGCTGGCCGCCATCTTCTACCTGGCCGCAGGCGTTGTAAGTGCCCCCCACGCGGAACGACTCAATTCCACACCCTTCCCAGAGTCTCACACACTGATTCGCGACCCTTTCAAACAGGCCATGGCCGTTGCCCTCAAGGGCGTGTCGTGCACAGACGGCTCCGACAAGGGCGACTTCCTGCGCTACAGCAACAAGCTGATCAACGGCGGCTGCGTCGACCTCAAGGGCCCCGTCTGCGGCGTCGGAAGCGAGAGCGACTGGAAGGGCGCCCTCAAGTCGCGGTGCACACAGGTCCAAGCCGACTTTGCCTTTGAGTTTATCGCCTGTGCCTTCGGCCTCGGCGCGCTCGCGTTCCTGTTTCTCTCCTCCAAGCGGTCGGGCAGGACTTCCTATGTCTAAGAGAGACATACTCGCATGGACATGATACTGGTCACTGATGCTACGCATCTTCTCTCGACAAAGTCTCAAGAGATGCAACGATAATGAATAGTCGGAGTATTTCGTTTTGGATAATGCTGTGATGTTCCGAGAGAGGGAAACATCTGAGATCGGAAGCCGGCTAATACTGAAGGTTGCCGGATGGATATTTTGGGTCCATTTTCATTGATTTGACTTTCCACACGAGTTTGACGAGATAGATATTCCAATGATACCTCTGAGTTCCTTGTACCCCGGCTCCGGATCAGGAATGCGCAGTTGAGTGCTGTTGGGGTGATACCTCTAGTCTGATTGCAACACCGGCCGCCTCTCGTTGATCCTCGAACACGGCATTTACAGGTTCTACGGCAAGTCGACGCGTGCGTCAAGAATAATAGCTCCTTGCAATGAACGCACCTATGTCAGTGCGATTTTGCGCTAACCAAGATCAAGTACTGTCGAGCAACGCCCGCGAGTAATGAGACGAATGAACGCATCAGTCTGCCCCCACCAAACCCAAACTCAGCTCGGCCTCGCTCTCAATCCTGCCGCCGAGGCCGAGCCGGTCGTACATAATGCTCAACCTTGCACATACAGCTGGGGATATTGAGCTGGCTCATAGTTATAAACATAACTCCGGGCTCTGTTCTGATAACATATTCCATTAAACAGTGCACGTTCACCACACGTCATGAACCCCGGCGCTCGGCCCACAGAACCATGAACAACAACAACAACGATACCATCACCACTGCAGCCAAGCCGGGCCTCAGTCCTGCAGTAGGCACAGAGGCGGCCCCCTCGGCAGCGCACACGCACCCCTCGGACCCGCCAGATGCGGCGCCCGCCGCGCGCCGCAGCCGAGCCAGCGCGCGCAACGTCGAGCGCTCCTGCGTCGTGTGCCACCGCCGCAAGGTCCGGTGCGACAAGAAGCTGCCGTGCGCCACGTGCCGCCGCAACGGCGTCCTGTGCTGCTACCCGCCCGGCGACAGGCCGCCCCCGCGGCGGCAGCCCAGGTCCACCATCGCCGACATCGCGGCGCGGCTCGTGCAGCTCGAGAAGACGCTCGTGGCCATCTCGGGCGATCCGCCGCTGCCGCTGCCGCCGGCGGCGGCGCAGCGCGAGCGCAGGGCTTCGGCGGCTGGTCGCCAGGCAGGCGCCGGGGATGCACCGAGGCGGCTAGTACGCGCAGAGTCGGAGGGTGCCGGCTCGTCTGACGGGGATGAGCCGTCATCATCAAGCATGGCGTCAAGGGATGAGATTCTGGTCGAGCATGGGGCTTCGAGCAGGTACATCAATGAGGTCTTGCTGTCTCGCATGCTTGAAGAGGTGAGTACCTAACATGTTGTCATGAAGAGAAGCATCAAAGTCCTAATCTAGGTCTCTTTTCAAAAGGAGGAGGAACTGCAGTCTGCAATGGCATCACCCGGCAATAATGAAGCGGGCGATCTGAAGACCGCTTCTGTTCAGCCGTTTAGTATCGGGGGCCTGCTGCCCGGTTCCTTCGCCGCGCGGATGGATTTGCGGGAGCTCTATCCTTCGCCATTCCGAGGGATGCAGCTGTGGAACTTCTATGTCAGTAATGTCGACTCCATCAGCAAGATCCTGCACATACCCACGGCCCAGGTGGAGGTGTATACCGCTATCAGCAACCAGTACGACACCACGCCCGAGATGCACTGCCTGCTGTTTTCCGTATTCTTTGCGGCCACCGTAGCCATGGACCCAGAGGATGTGCTGCATATGCTCGGGCATGATAAAGTCACCGCCTTCAACAATTTCAAACAGGGGCTCGAACTGTCGCTGTCTCGGGCGGATTTCCTGGAAGCGCCGACTGTAAAGTCGATACAAGCCTTTGCACTGTTTCTCGTAAGTCTTCCAAGAAAGATCCAACTCCCATCTCCAGGTCTCTCCAAGCCACCCCGCTAAGTACCACTCTCTCCCCTCAAAAGAAAATGTACCGGTCTATCAACAGCGGCCGCGCCGTCTGGATCCTATCGGGCGTCGCCCTCCGCGCCGCAAAGTCCATCGGCCTCCACCGCGACGGCACAAAGTTCGGCATGCCGCCGTTCGAGTGCGAGATGCGTCGCCGCCTCTTCTGGTTCGTCAACTCGCTCGACGCCCGCGCCATCGAGGACTTTGGCCTCGTCGTCGCCAAGGACCTCGACCGCAACACCGACGTCGAGCTGCCCATCAACGTCGGTGACGCCGCCCTGCAGCCCGGCATGGCGGAGCTCCCGCAGCCGGTCGCAGGCTGGACCGAGATCTCCCTCTCGCTGAGCATGTACCACGTCGGCATCGTCATGCGCCGCCTGCAGCAGATGATGACGGGCTGCCGCCCCGGCTCCGCCGCGGATGACCAGGGTGGCGGCAGCAAGGGCGGGCAAGCCGCCGTCGAGGACGACGAGGAGCAGTCCCGCCGGCGGCTCGTCGACGGCCTGCGCGCCCGCGTCGACGCCATGTTCCGCGACTGCAGCGCCGTCGTGCCGCAGCAGCGCACGGCGCGACTCGTGGCGCAGATCGTCGTGCGCAAGCTCGACTTCGTCAGCCGTCAGCAGGTGCGCTGCTCGACGGCCTCGCCCACCACGCACCGCCGGCGGCGGCGGCAGCCCGAGTGCACCGACGAGAGCCTCGCCGCGGCGGCGGGGGTGCTCGAGCTCAACTGGGAGCTGGCGCGCGACGAGATGCTGCGGGCCGCGCGCTGGACGAGCGAGGCGTTCCCGCAGTACGACGTGCTGCTGTACGTGCTGTGGACGCTGAGCCTGCGGCCGCGGGGCGCCGTGGCCGAGCGCGCGTGGGCCGCCGTGGACGGCGCGTTCGCGCAGGAACGGAGCCGGCGGGAGCGGCAGCAGGTGCAGACTGCTTCTGGGGTCAAGTGGAGCGTCATCAAGGCGATGAGGGACAGGGCCTTGATCCGGCGGGAGGAGGCGGAGAAGGGCACGGCAGCGGCCGAGACTCCTGTCGTCAAGACAAGCGGGTCAGGGTCGGTGGTTGGTGCTGGTGAGGAAGGTGCTGTGGATGGTCATCCGGACTTGTTCCCGGCCGAGCTCACTTCTGATGGTCATATAGACATCGCGCCGTGGTGCAATAGCTTTATGGACTGGGCCTCTCTTCTCGAGGACTTCAGCGGGCAGGACCTGGACTTCCAATGACTCGGCCTTCGCCCAGTGTAAAATCATAGTAGAGCTATGTGGACTTACAGTCGGCTTACACAACTGCCCTGAGTTGACGATCAGAATTCAACTAATAATTTCTTGTAGGATTCGGTTACAAAGAGACTCTAGCCTATAACCATTCTATCCAATCCTTTGATTTCTATGTCTATCAGGCCCAGAGGCCTGTCATGATTTTGATGCGGAGGACAACTAGGTCTTACAAGACGAAAATAAGATGAGACCAGAAATAAAATATAGCGACACAGGAACGTATTTGCCAAGTGGGGATATCGTGTATCGGAGGGAGTATTGTATGAAATAAAAGAGGTACAGGTGCGTATTGCGTTGGGTAGAATGACGAACAAGCACCTTGCATGGTGTAGGCAGCAATTCTCCATGTGGGCTGCCTTTGTCCACTGCTCATGAAAAATACTATTCGACTCAGAAGATCACAGTGGGGTTGAGTCCAGCATGTGTGATCCTGGTCATCAAGATAAAGGTCGTACCCGTGAGGCAGAGCACGCCAGCAAAGACCTTGAGGCCAACCCAGCTGCCCGTGTTGTCGAGGATGGCACCGGCGATGGGGCTGGTGGTGAGGCCAGGGAGAGAGTTGACCAAGAAGACAAGTCCGGTCCGGAAACCGATCTCGCGGAGGGGAGAAATGGCGGCCACGAGGGCGCCGATCAAGGAGACGTAGGCGCCTGACGTGAAGCCAAATACGGCGGCGAAAGCAACGGTGGTCGCCGAGCTGCGGCCGGGGATCCAGAGGGCGAGAATGAAGATTCCAGTGGCCGTACAGGCCATGAGGAAAGTGTTGTACTTGCCGATCTTGTCCGAGGCCCAACCTGACAGGAGCCGGCCAAAGAGACTGGGAATAGGATGTCAGAAAAGGAAGAACGAGCATAATTAAAGGGGAATATCAGGGTACTCACCTTCCAGCATTCAAGATGGCGACAAGGTACTGGACAAGATTGGGGTCCATGCCGTCTTGGAAGGCCTCAACCTGGATATAAGTGACGGGGATAAAGATGCCAAAGGTGAGGAAGAACATCCCCCCCATCAGGAAGAGGAAACCTCTCTCGCGGAACGGCTGCATCATTTGCTCACTGGTAAGCTGAGTGGGATGGGGCGGTAGGCGCGAAGTGATGGTGAGGTTGGCAACGATGAGAAGGCCGAGAATAAGGAAGGCGCACACCCGCATGGCCCATCCATAGCCGATCTGCTCGATCATACGACTCAGCATGATCGGAAAGATGACGCCGCCGAGTGATGAACCGGCCGCGACCATGCCGAAGGCCGCACCTCTCTTGCGGTTGAACCAGGTGTTGATGCAGTTGATGCCGGGCTGGAAGATGGCCGCCACACCGATGGCGCTGCACACCCCCTGAGACAGCATGAACTGGTAGTACTCTTTGGAGATGGATGCCATCATCAGCCCAAAGACGTGCAGGAATGTGCCGATGAGGACGATGTATCGCGGGCCGTACCTGTCGTACGACTTGCCGACAATCGGGCCCATGGCCATCATGAAGAAGATTTGCAGGGAAGGGATCCAGGCGATGTTGCTTGAGGAATAGTTGCGGAGGGGGCCGGCTTCGTAGTACTGCTGAAAGACGCCAACGCCTGCTAGAAGTCAGTATCCTCGCGTTCAATTCAATGGGATGGTTTATAGAGACTCACTGTTCAGCCAGCCGAAACTGCAGATCGAGGTGCAGAATGCACCCAAGACGCAGAGCCAGGCCCAGGTGCCGCCATCCGGCGCATCGCTACCCCAACCGCCTGGGCTGGGCTTGGACCCTGGCGCTGCTTCGACGTCACGCTTCTCGGGATGAGGTTCGTTGCCTTCAGTCTGGGTGTCGGTGTCGTTGACTGACGGCGAGTGCAGATCGGTACGATCCGCCTGCACGTTGTTGAACTGGGTTGCTGATGTCATCGTGTTCGAGTCAATGACCCAAAATCAAGTATGGAATATTATGAAGGGAATGGAATGAGTGAGCTCAAGAGGGAAGATTAAATAGGTAGGTATTACTGTGTCTAATTGGTCGAGTGAGCGAACAAAGAGTGGTTGGTGAACTTTGAATCTCTCTCCCAGGGAGGGCAGTCGCATTTATGTAGATCATCGTTTGTAAGATGCATGAATATCAGATAGAAACCTTTCCTTTTTCGCATAGAATCCGCCTGAACGGGACCCAAGTCTCGGCTGCCGAAGATGCGCGTTGGGAGTACCGCGACTCATTTGATTGTGCGGCTTCCAAGGGCCGGGCGATTCGGCGGTGGCAGCCAGATCATGACCGAGGCCGGGGCCCCACTTACTCGGCACTCTGGTTCTTATGCGAGCTTATCCGAAAGCTCAGCGATTCAGTCTGCACAGAGGCGCACGCGTGTGCACTTATGCGCGCGACTTGGCGCCGAGCAGTTGATCCAGCTTGAAATGTGCCGAGAAACATAGGAGTTTCTAGAATTAATGGTTGGTTATTAGAGACGGACGGGTCGGGAGACCATGAAGAGAGAGATGGTACCTGTGATGCTTGATTGATGCGTTAGTGGAAAAGACACTCAAGCTAAAATTTTGGCCCTTTTATTGTCCATCAGCCTCCTGCTCCCCTTACACGACTGGTCACTAGACAAATGAGCACATCTTGGCTGCCTGGTTGGTTTTTCACTAGGGTTGCTTTGCAGGGCACCGGTGATAGGTCACAGCACCGTCAGTGTTGTGTTTTGAGAAAATGAGCTGGACTAAGAAAGTGCGCTGAGAGGAGTGATGCAGGTTTCTTTCTACCCAACATCTCTCTATTTGCTTAGGTGATACTGAGGCGTCACTGTGACTGAATCTCGCCGGTGAGGATGTAATTTGCAAGGAAGGTGAACCAGGTCGTATCAGCAGGGTCGTCACCTGAGGCACCCCACTGATGGCCCTGCCGCTTCATTCTGCCCATTTTCTAGAGCACAGTCAAGTAGTTAATCTTGAGGTGTGGCTCAGATGTAGCCACACTTCCCTTCAAACACTTCCCTTCAGCCACTTCCCTTCAGCCAACTCTCGCCACTGCCAGCGTACGTCACCTGTTACACAGAGACAAGTTCACAAACGGCCCTGACAGAACCCGACAACAGCACGGATCTTGACAACTCGCCTTTTCGTTTGGACTTTAGTTATCATGAGGATTTGGGCACCCAATCTACGGTGCGGCAAAGCAGAGAAGATCGTTCAGCTTCTGAACCGCTTTCGACCAGAACTTTCCCCCTACGAAGATGTGTACAAGCGAATACACCAGAATCCGGAGCTGTCGCGTCAGGAGCTGCAAACCTCCAGGATTGCCTCGGACCATCTCAGAGCACTAAACTTCTCGGTACACGAAGGTATAGGAGGCTATGGGGTTGTTGGCGTGCTTGACAACGGGCCTGGCCGCACCATTCTCCTCAGGGCCGAGCTCGACGCCCTTCCTGTACTGGAGAAAACGGGTCTCCCCTATGCCAGCAGGAAGCTCATGGTCGACACGGACGGAAAGGAAAAACCGGTCATGCACGCATGCGGGCATGACATGCACATTGTAGCCCTCATGGGAGCTGCTGCGCTTCTCCATGCCGCCAAGGAACATTGGCAGGGACGCTTGCTCATTCTATTTCAGCCCGATGAGGAACGTGGTGGCGGCGCGCGTGCGATGGTAGACGGCGGTTTGTATGGTCTAGAGGGTGTTCCCAAACCGGACTTCGTCCTCGCCCAGCACATTGTCAACAACAAAGTTGGAACTCTCCAGATCGGTTCAGGCTACTCGCTAGCGGGCAAAAGGACGTTTCGGATCACCATACCGGGAAGGGGAGGGCATGTTGGTTCTCCTCAGGACTGCATCGATCCTGTCATCACCGCTTGTCATACTGTCGTTCGCCTCCAGACGATCGTCAGCCGCGAGATCAATCCCAATGATACGGCCATCGTCACTTGCGGGAGTATTCGTGCTGGAGATACGCCAAACGTCATTCCCGACAACGCCGAGCTTACTGTCGATGTCAGAGCGTACTCCCCTGAGGTACTAAGCAAGGCAGTCCACGCCGTCAAGAGGATTGTGAAGGCGGAGTGTGATGCGTCCGGCGCTGAGGCAGAGCCGGAAATACGAGAGATTGAACATGTTCCGCCGCTAATCAACGACCTAAGAGCCGTCAGCCCAGTCGAAGAACAGTTCAAGGCATTCTTCGGTGAACATTCAGTTGAAGCCATGAAACCCGACATGGCGAGCGATGATTTCTCAATCCTGGCTCCCGTCGGCGTTCCGTACGCCTACTGGACACTTGGCAGCACAGATCCACGAGTCTGGGATGGGTTTGAGAAGGATGGAAGACTACATGAACTGCCTGGGAACCACTCGCCACTGTTTTCACCTGTCATTGAACCTACCTTGAAGCATGGGATTGAGGCTCTGTCAGTAGCTGCTCTTACCTTCCTAAGTACTTAGGCAAATAGAGAGACATTGGGTGGAAAGAATGAGGGGCAGCCCAACGTCGGTGTTTCGGTCGAAGTCCTGGGCGACGACGAGGCCAAAGTCCTCGATGGCGCGGGCGTCAAGCGAGTTGGTGAACCAGAAGAGGACCTGTATTATCACTCCTCCCAGCGCACTTTCTTAGTCCAGCTCATTTTCCCAAACATTTCACCCGTCCCACCATTCGCCTGCAGATTTATGTCTAGTCACCGGACAAGTGAGCACATCCTGGCCGCCCAGTTGGCCTTTCACTAGGGTTCCTTTCCTCAGGCACCAGTGACAGGTCACAGCAGACATGAAGCCCCAAAGGAACGGAGTGGAGGAAATCACACCATGAATGCTGTGTTCACAGGATTTCTGGCCCTTTCTCTAATTGGTTGAGTTCCCGGCGCAGATCAACACCGTGACCGGGTAGATTGCTAACAGCCCGATCGCACCAGGTTTGTTCAGAGGGTGTCACTTGAGCACTACCTAGGTGCATTTAAGACCGCTCTCGACTCCCCACCCTTATGAAGCCGCCTTGCCACCCAGCTCTTCAGTTCCCATCGTGTTTCCCCCCATCCGCCAGATCGACCCAAAGTATTCTCTCGATTCGCTCCAAGTCTCCAGCATGCTTAAGCAACAGACCCAGCCAAAGACGCGGCCCTGGATCAACATCCTGGCCTCCCACGATCAAATTCCTGGATACAAAACCCCAAAGCAAGATATCCCAAAAGGTAACTCGACCTGATTACACCCCTCAACTGCTGCCAGCACCTAACATAGACTAGCTTTCGGGATTCATACTATCCGCCTCAATGCGCAAATCGACATGCACGGGACAATTAGACTAGCGGGAATGGCGGATCTCAAAGGTTGAGCACCAGGAATTGAACGTCAACATGCGGTTCAGATCTCAGGGCAGGGGTGGTGTTGATCTTGGTTGATTCACTGAGTGCTGGTTTGCTCAAGATGGCTCAAGATATCTCTCGAGAATGCATTTCAATCGGATGCCCTATTGAAGATATATTTCACGCGATTTTGACGCTGCCTGCAACCTGCGACTGCCAGACATTGTCCTGCTACTACTCACCCTTTGGCGATAGCCACATAACGGTCAGCCGTACTTCTATGCTCTCCCTGATTACCGCCGTGTCTTTGCTCGGGTCTTCAATAGCTGCGCCGTGTGGAGTATGGCCTTGCGATAATAGTCTAGGTCAGCCTGAGGCCCATTGATTGATAACCAGTTCCAGTGCCGGTTGTTCTTACTAGCAATATCTCCATCCTGCACCGAGTTCCATGAGGTGAATAATATAATTTCCTCCGGATCTTGACTTGAAAGCCAGTGGTATTTCTGAGAGTCCCTGTACTTTAGGGTCATGCTTTGTTCCACCTTCGTTGGCGCCACCTGATCAACATCCAGGATGTCTTCGGCTCGAATTGTACGTCGGTCGCAGAGAACTAACGGTGCGCTCTGAACTTTTCGAAGAGGCCTCCAAATGCTGTGCGGTCTTTTAGGAAAGCAAAGTGAAGGGGCCGGTTTTTTTTTACTCACTTGACAATCCTCGCCCGGTATTTGCCGGCACTAAAATCGGCAAATTCTTCCTTGGAAAGGTGTATCTTCAGCGTTTCAAGGCCGCCATCGTAAGAGTAGTCTGATGCGAGTCAGTATGGAATGTGGGAATGGAGAGGCTCGACTTTGAGTATACCACAGTGGATCAATGAAGCTGGAGACAATGCCCGGTATCTTGCATCTTCCAAGCTGTCCAATTGACCTTTGACGTCGCAATCGGCATTTGTTCTTCTCAGCTATCCAGTTCTGTCAGCCTTTGATGTCATGCTTCACGGTTGTTTATTCCATTTTCTTTGAATATCCCAAACAGATATGAAAAGAACAAAGAGTCATCACATACTCTCCAATCGAAGCAAAGAACCTTCGATGCTCCCAAGAGTGCCTCACCCAAGGAGATTGTTTCCTTCAAATATCTCCATATTTCCTCTCTCTCTGTGACAGATTTAAAGATAGATGCCTGCAGAAGGCATTTGGATGGCCGTCGATGAAACTCAAAGCCACATCCGTCCAAGGTGTAGTCTTGCTCATGCCCTCTGGCATCCTCAATAAATACGTCCTCATGAAGTTCGTACTCGCAATTTGTCTGTGGCTGCATGTGTTCTGGAAATCCATACAGAGTGAAAGGCTTCTCCTCTGTATATCTCGGCAGATCAGCGAGGAATTTAAGGGTTGTGAGCATTTTTGGTTGTCGTGCCTAGTATCTGAGAGGTTCTTGCATCCTACCTAGCACATGAGGTAGGTATTTTCACGCCTGGCAGGAAGCAGTTCTTGATATGGTGGCTCTTGAGATTGAGAAACACAGAAGCATGCCTGATCCTTATCTCGGAGAGAACTGGACGGTATTTGTTAAGAAGATACATACTACGACGGCTCGCCATTCAAGTACTCCCTAAGGCTGTAACCACCATTCCCCGAAGGACTTTTGATCACACTGTGTCACTGCACCAAGATATGCAGCAACTGATCATTCGTCGCTTTATCTCAGACCACGCCTGGATTGGTTCGGTGTACTGGCGCTGGTGCTGGTGCGTTGTTACACGGCGTGGATGGATCATTAATACGAGTGATCATGGGGTAGGACGCCGTTGAACTGCGTGAGATGCCTTTTGGAAAGAGGTCTGGTGTGTTGCACAGCTGCCTAGATTACGTTGGTGTGTTGGCCACCGCACCTACCTAAGTCACAGGCACAGACCTTGTGTTCCTTTCTCAGTCTCAGTGCATCAATGGCGTGATGATCAATCATATCAATCACATGAATTGGTCAATGTCTCAACTGCACGCGTCTGGTTGGTCCTGCCACATCGTCCCGGCCCGACCAACGCCCGACGCAGGTCACATTTGATTGATTCGAGGTCTGAATGTACGTACCTAGGAGTCTTCACTGTCGATACCAACCAAACCTCAACCACAGCCCATCCAGAAGAAACGCCAAGAAAGTCAGGTTGGAATCTGCTCCTTGTCCACCTTTCAAAAATAGAAATCCTCATTCATCACGCCCCGAACTTCTTTTCTCGTTCCTCGCGCGCTGAAGATGCGATCTTTGAAGCCAATTCTCTGGCTTATTACTGTCACCTTCTCGCTATGAATGATCAGGAGCACGACTCAATGGCGCGTCAGAAGCCCGGCATCCTCCGCCGTGTATGGCCGACCAGTCCTGTTGATCCAGACACCTTCAATATCAAGTAACCACCCCTGAATCCAAAGTGAAGAAGGTCCTAATCCCACATTATTAGCCTTGTCATTGTTCCCGCAGTCGGCGCTCCAGCTGTCGATCGATTCTTGAAAAGCAATTGGGCTTGGTTGATCGAGCTGGCCAGGTATTCTGAGGTGCATCCCCGGATCTTTCTTTTCGACTATGTCACGGAGAAGACCGACGGCTCTATTTGGCAGAGTATTGTGTTCAGAGGATCTGAGTTGACGGATCTGCTTGTCCACGATACGGATGTACGTCTCCGCTGGATGAGGTGATGGATCTGCGATGCTAACTAGGCCTTTAGGCTCTGGCACGGCCCCTCATTTTTGTGTCTCACGGACTTGGAGGCGTTATTGTCAAACAGGCGAGTTTCTCGTGGGTGATGTGAACATGAGGAACCAAGACTTATCGTTTAAAGTAGGCACTACGCCTAGCCGACCAGCAAGGATACAATCCTTCACTTCGACGGTTTCTCGAAGTTCACTCAGGCACTATCTTCCTTTCTTCGCCCCACCCAAAGTATGCTCGTCGAAATGATGATCGGATCCCCCTCTCTCATCTTCTTCGATGCTACATAAGCCTTTCCAAGGCTATTTTAGATCAAGCCGGAGCCGAGGAAGCGATCATTCAGACCGTGTGTCGGAAATATCAAGAAGCTGCCATCGAAGTTCCGGTCATATCTACTTTTGAAACGAAGCCAACAAAAATCTCGATGGGACTCTTCAGGTCTTGGAAAGGGATCGTAAGTACTCCACAGCATTTGAAGAAAGAAGGGGGTAATGTCATTTTCGCTAACGACCTCTTGTAGCTTGTCACACGAAGCTTTGCTGAAATTGCGCTCAAATATGAACAGCTCTTCGCTACACAAAAGTCCCACACCGAGGCCAACATCGTGGATGCTGGCAGCGACTTATCCGAGGAGATTTTTAAACTACTGTGCGCAGTAGTCGCCAATAGACAGAACATTCATGTTCCGTCAAGACCTCAGCGTACGTAAGAGGCCCCAAACTCTCAAGGCATAAACACTGACTCTGATGTGATTCTACCTAGCACAACCTGTCCAAGTTGACAATTTCACATGGGCCAGTACCGCGCCGGATCCTGAAGATAGACCTGGTAAGAGGGCTCTCAGACTGGCATTGACAGCCTCACGCTGACGGGGATCCTGTTATCGTGCAAAGATCAAATCGTCTCCACCCCTTCGGACTCCAAACACCTGAGCAGCAACCAAGCCGTTTTTGGCTCGACTGAAGCGTCCAGCTTCGTGTTTGTGCAAGGAGTCAATGACATTACGCAGAGCCAAGCGGTTGCTCAGGTGCCCTGCCTTGTCCTTGGACCCGAGCCACAAAACCCGGACTTCTTTGGGCGTGGACAAATTCTTGACATGATCTCGAATTTCCTCAATCCTATGGCTGGCGACACAGCGGGCGGTTCTCCCGTCACTCGATCATTTTCTTTGTGTGGACTTGCAGGGGTTGGAAAAAGCCAAATTGCGACGGAATTTGTTCACCGCCACATAGCTAGCTATGATGCAATCTTCTGGGTCCAAGCCGATAACGACAACTCTATCGCTGATAGTTTCATACGAATTGCAACAGAAATCAAACTTCTTTCAGGAAACGAAAAGAAGGATGCTGTCATCAGCCGGAATTTGGTCATGGAGTGGCTTTCAAACCCCGTCAAGAGCAGACCCGAGCGGGAGGAGGAAGGAGACGTAACCACCGAGATGGCAACCTGGCTCATTGTCTATGACAACGCCGATGACTTGGACTTGCTCAGCGACTACTGGCCCACAACGACCAGCGGCAATATATTGGTGACCAGTCGGGATCCTCTGGCCAAGTCGTCATCGTCATTACCAGGCGTTGAAGGGATTGATCTCGAGACGCTCGATCCTGAAGAGTCGTCAGCCTTGCTGATGAAGGTCGCTGGGTTCGAGGCATCTCAAAAGAACAAAGAACAATCAGCTGCCCTTGGGAAGCGTCTTGGCGGACTCCCACTGGCATTGGCTCAGATCGCTGCGGTTGTTCGACGACGGCACATGACGTTCCAGGAGTTTCTCGACGTGTTCAACGAAGAACCTTCAAATCGCGAGATCCTTTTGGGACAAGAGAAATACCAACATACGCTATCCACCATATGGCACCTCGACTCACTCTCCTCGCAGGCCCGCAGCCTTCTCAGTGTCCTGTCCCTGCTTGACCCAGACGCCATCTATGAATCTTTATTCGATCACGAGTTGAGCCAAGCCAGAGATCGAACATTTCCATCCACGAAGTTGGACTACCTTGATGCCAGAGGCAGTCTATTGAAATCATCTCTGGTAAAGCGCACCGAAGATGAGCAGCAACTTCTGATTCACCGCTTGGTTCAGGATGCAACAAGAGCACACCTCTCCACTGACCAGCTGGAGCAGGCTTTCGGAACCAGCATCGACATTCTTTCCAAGAGCTGGCCAAAATCATCGTTTCTCTTCTCACATGAGACTTCGATTTGGAATGCGTCGGACAAGATTGTGCCGCATATTATTAAGATGGCTCGCATATATGAACAGGATCCTGAACGGCAGTTCCCACTTGAGACTCTGCGTCAGCTTGCGGGCTTGCTCCAAAAGGGGGGTTGGTAAGTTTGCCGTTGCGGCCCTCAGGGCCATCTAATTGGCCACCTTGATTGACTGGTACAGGCACGTATGTGAAAAGGGAAATTTCAAGGTCGCAGAAAGCATGTTCGCGTCCTCTCTTCAGATATGCGAACAACATGCGCAAGATATTCCTGAGGAATATGCCGACGCTCTGTTTTGCTCAGGATCGATTGCCTCGGACACCAACAGGTTCAAACTACACATGGAACTGGCGAAGCGACATTTCAAACAGCGGATGGAAGTCGAGAATAAGAAGCCAAAACTCACATTGGGGGCTGGCCTGGCACACAGTGAGATGGCTCTTGCACACCTCCTCAATAACCAGTACGAGCAGACTATCGAGTATTCGATGAAGGCAAGAGAGATAAATCAAGAGTCAACCGAGTTCTTGTCTGGCAAGTATTGGCCATTTTTCGCCATAATTCACCACGCGCAAGCCCTCATAGGTTTGAACCGACACGAAGAAGCAGAAGGGATGTTGTTAGAAACTCTGCGATGGCGACAAGTCCAGTTCGGAGCCAATGACACTGAATCATTCAAGTAAGATTGGATATTTAAACTCTACCAGCCCCCAAAACAAAGAATATCTAACCTCATTTCTAGAACTGGATATGCGCTTCAGGTTCTCGGCACCATCCGGCAAAAGCAAGACCGCCACGCCGAGGCTTTTGACATGTTCAACCGAGCGCTTGACAATTACAAGGCCACAGTCGGTTTGAGTCATCATCGAACGGGCCACATCTTTGTAAAGCTTGGAGACGAGAACATCTACCTGGGCCCATTTTCAACGGCAATGTCAGTCCCCATCCTCGTTAGAGGCGCTCACTATATTACTATGCTATGGCCGCTGACCCTGTATTCACTAAATCAGGAGCCTCTATAATCAGGCGCTGCAGATATTCGAGAGTTATCCGTCAGCATATGTACAGGAGATTGCTCGAACGGCCTTCAAGAAGGCATTGCTCTACGAGCTGCTCGGAAACATGACTGAAGCAGCTAGGCTGTCTTCTCGAGCGCGTGTGTTGTACTCGGAGACAGTGTCGGAATACGTCAGTTACGATACAACCCTGACGCTTTCGGACTATGATTCGATCGTCTCAATTTGGGCCAGGTAGTTGTTGCGGATTTAGTCTGCCTCAAAAGTCGCTTCTTGGCAAGATATGGACTCGATGTTCCAGCAGGTGAGTCGGTGGCCGAGACGTGTTCAATTCAAGCAAAGATTGACGTTGTGTCAGGCGGAAAATTTCCAAGGTAACAGCAGCTTTGACAAGGAGCTCCAGAAGCAGATTGCGATGGAGCCCATTAATACCGGAACCAGGATGACGAATAGCCAATACATATCCACCTCGCCGGAGCCCATTTGTTTGATATTCATTCCGAATACGCTCGTCGTGAGCGACAGAGGCAAGAAGAAATAGGCGAGTATGGTCAATCGCGTCATCTTTTCTTGTTTCTCAATGGCCTTTTGTGATTCTGCCAGCATTGCACTATTCATAATCATATTGACTCCCTCGAGACATTGAGTTGCTAAGGTTTGTGCTCGCCTGGACAGATCCTCAAAGTCGAACACCAGAATTTTCCAGGTTTTATCGACCAAGTCCTGTCCGGAAGGCGCGCCAGTGGCCCCAGGTGGGGGACGGGACCAGTCACAGAGCTCGGGCTCGTTCAAGAATGCGATTGTCTGCCTGATTAGCTGGACATGCTCATCCAGGACAGTTTTGCTGTGTTTGAGGTTGTTGACCGCCAAGTCCATTTTACTGCTTAGGAAGCTGAGATTGTATGCGATTTGGCCTTGCATCATGTTCAGAAATTGACACTCCGAGGCAGCTGCAGAGTTGAAAAGGTCGCTAAGGGCGTATTGTGGGTGAGCTGCGGCCTCGGCAGGGTTGAGGGTCGACCCGTATTGAAAGGGCAGAAGGCTGGCATGTTGACTGATCTCTTGGACCGTCATTGACTCTGCCGGTGCGTTGCCGTTTGGTAAGTGCTCGGAGTCACTCCCGGCCAGGGCTCCCTTGGGTCGATGGAGAATGACGGGGTTTGAAGATGGGCTCCCGCCACGACTTAACTCTTGGCTGAGAGAGCTTTCAGAAAGGTCTCGCCCGGCGTCCAACCAAACAAAAGCTTCCAACCAGGCAACTCGTTAGCACGAGTCGAGGTTGGTGTCTCAGGGTGCGTGATTTACCTGTCCAGGAACCGTTTTGTTTTCTTTTCAAGCATATAGAGATATTCTGCTCGAGGGTGAAGATTGCTTCGCTATGAATGGACAGTTTCCTCCCAACAGACTCTCCCAGAACCCCGGTTGCCCCGAGCTGCCGCTGATGTTTTTGGATTTGCTCCAGTTCCCCTCTTCGCGCTTGGTGAAGCTGATCCGCGGTTAGACGTAGCTGACGGGTGAAGATTGTTGTCAACCTCAGCTGAAGAATGCCACGGGTGCTGGACAAGAGAGGTGGCAGATCGTAGAACCCACTAAAGGGGGAGAAATCGAGGTGTCTCCGAAGGTATTCGGGATCGATTCTATACTTTGCACTAAGCGGGAGCATCCAGTCGTGGTGGGAATGGCCTCGAATGAAGACGATCCTCCCAGTGTCAGCCGCCGGTAAAGGGAGCCTTTCGAGGTCTTGCAGGCCTGTGAGTTCGTCGAACATGTATTTTTGTCGCTCCTTGTTTGCGTGTAGCTCGTGCACCACTATATGAACAAAGTGCTGTCTTGGCTCTACTCCAAAGCTCGGCAGCTGCAAGGCCGGCCCAGAACTGAGAAACTTTGCGAGCTGTCGATAGTGAGACCCTGGGTGCAGAAAGCTATCCTGCCTGCGCTCGGAAAAGCTGAAAATGGTTGAAGCATACTGCTCAGGGGTACCTGAAAAAAAGATTAGATCGACGAGCAATTATCCCGTCGAGACTTTCTGCTTAAGGCTCTTGTTACCTGGGATATTGTGGCCTGGAGAGGTCCTTCCCGTGATTTTGCCAAGGTTCACGGCTGAGCCTTTCGTGAAGCCAGTAGGTCTCAACATCGCCAAAATCGTACTGGCTACGCAACGTGGACAGCTGTATTGGCAAAGTTCGACAGTGGTCCATGGGTCTCTCCCCGCCAAACTTGGGTTGCAGTGCGACTTAAATAGCGTGGCCTTCGTACCGCAGGCAAGGCAGATTTCTGAGCGTGAGACGGGCGAGTGAAGAGTCTGCCAATGCGGACAAGGCCCTGGATATGGCACTCAGTGACTTCGTTACTTCCACTGCATGGAGCGGCCATGGGGTCTTGGTCGAATTAGGGACTGGAGGACGGGAACAAAGCACTCACACCGACACTCATTCACACATTCATGCTTGGCTGCATGGGCAGGTGACACTTCCTGCAAATTTGCCCTTCCGAGTGGTCATTAGAAATTCACTCGGACTTGTGTGTTACCTTGCGCCGTTTGTCGGGCGTACTTTGTCCTTCCAGTGCTGGTCTTTTTTGTGGCCTGCAGCAAGCCTCCAGCTGCACTCCTGATGGGATAATACTAGGCGAGTGTGATAGGCTACACTACGTAGGTAATGTAGATTCTGAATGATTGACTGATTGGTTCCCCCCTCCCCCCCCGCCCAAAAGAAAGTGCAGAATCAACGCGTGCGCGCCAGCACACTACATTTGACATCGTGGACCCATCCATCTCTCAGAAAAGGCTGTCCATTCCGACTTTGTTGTTCTCAGCCTAGACGTTTCATGAAATTGTGCACCAGCTCTCCAACATTTCACAGCCTCCATGTCGGGAAAGCGTGTTCTGGTCATTGGTGCGTCATTGGATTTTGAACTAACCAACGCACTGGGAAACCCATACTGACAGTCAGGTGTTTCGTGCAGGCGCGAATCGCGGGATTGGGTTGAACCTGATCAAGGAGTTCGTGAAACGAGGATGGACAACCTACGGAACAGTCCGGCCCCAGACCAGGGACGATCCATCCTGCGACGAGGTACAGCGAACACACACACACCCTCTTCTGTCTGTTTCTGTTTGGTCATTGGATTTCTGGTCGGCGGTATTGCTAATAGCTAACTATCCCTGCGATTCAGCTGCGCGAGACTGGAACCAAGATCTTCGAGTTGGACTACACTGATGACTCGACCATCGCCCAAGCTGCCGAAAAGTACGGCAACGAGCCACTGGACTGCTTGGTCAACTGTGGAGGTCTGCACACCGATGCAAACAGGCTTGTGTTGTCGGAAGTGGCTAACATTCCGCTGTGCAGGAGTGGGACCGCAACCTTTCGCTTGGGATGCCGACGGTCGCGAGCGGCTTTTGGAGATGTTCAACATCATGGCGGCGGTGTGTCTCACAGCGTTAATTGATCGCAGATGTAGCAAGCTGACTCAAATTCCCACCAGGGCCCCTATCTGGCGACAAAGCATTTCATTCCCAAGCTAGAAAAGAGCTCGAAGCCCGTCGTTGCCAATATCTCGTCTGAGTTTGGTTGCATTGCCCGTTAGTAATATCTCGATGCCAAATAGATCTCTACTGACAGCCTGACTTGGTAGCGAACGAGCGCGGCGGATTCTTAGGTTACCGTATGGCCAAGGCAGCACTGAACCAGCAGACCAAGACCATTGCGCAGGCTTTCAAGGACGGCGATAGTAAAATCATCTTCCTCGCACTCGAACCCGGATACCTTGCCACGAGACTCACGGGATGGAAGGGCGAAGACGATATGGAAGCAAGCGTCAAGGGCATGGTCGACATCATACAACGTGCTGAGCACTCTGATACGGGTCTGTTCTATACGTATGCTGGTGAGAAGCTGCAGTACTGATGTAGAGCATGGCGCTCCTCTGGGAGAACGAATGGGAAAACAGCGGCGGTTACCCGCGATATGGTCACTGGTTAATTGGTGGTAGTAAAACATCCCTCTATTAGTGTTATTAGCTTAAGTGACCATCCTGAACTTCAACATTGTGTTCTTGGCAGCAATCTCCTCCTTCTTAGCCTCCAGCTCCTGCACATCCCACGTCGCGCTGATGAACCTGCCGTTCAGCCACTCGGGCCTCGTCGCGGCGAGCCACACCATCACGTCCGCCGGCATCTCGGGCTCGTCGGTCAGGACAGCGTGCATGTACTCGGGCATGTTGGTCGCCAGCTCCGTCTTGATGCCGCCCGGGTGCAGCGCGATGGCTAGGACGCCCTCGTCGCGGTAGTCGCTCTCGACGAACTCGGTCAGGCGGCACGACGCGAACCGGGAGCCCTGGTACGCCGATGCGCCGACGTTGGTGTTGTGCGCGCCCGCGCTCGTCAGGTTGACGACCATCTTGGTGTCGGAGCGTAGCAGCAGCGGCAGCAGGAAGTGCAGGCACAGGAAGCTGCCCTTGATGTTGACCTCCCACGAGCGCCACCACTCGCCGGGGTCCGTCTCGCCCAGGCGTAGCCACGTCTCGAGGTAGCCGGCGTTGTTGACGAGCACGTCCAGGCCGCCGCCAAAAGCCCGCTCCGTGGCCCGCGCGGCGGCGCGCACCGAGTCCTCGGACGTGACGTCGAGGTTGAGGGACAGGACCTGCGGAGCCGGGCGGCCGGCGTCTTCCGCGGCTTTCTTGACCTCTGCCTCGACCTCGGCCAGGCTCGAACGCGCGCCGATGGCGATCTTGGAGCAGCCGGCCATGGCGAAGCGGCGGGCGGTCGTGCGGCCGACGCCCTTGGAGGCACCCGTGATGAAGACCGACTTGCCTGAGAGGTCAGCCTTGCGCGGGTCGATGTAGTCGTAGGTGTCGTGGTGGTTCTTGGTTATGAAGTTGGCCACGGCCATGAAGCCTTTGCGTGAGTCGTCGTCGGCCATTGTGCAAGATATTGTATTTGGGTCTCCGCCTTGAATTGCGTTTACTGTAATGGCCCGGGATCACATTGATATTATCCTCTTTTGAATGAAGACAACACTTGCAAACATGACAAACCTGTGGCTTTTGTAAGATTCTTTACAAGCGTCAAGCGGTAGGCTGATGCCACTTTTCCGGAAATACGAGGGTGTTCGCGAGCCGAGATTCGATGCAATACATCATCAGTCTCGCGCACGGACAAACGGACTAAACGACGGAGCAAATCATCAACTGTGGGCTTAACGACGGAGCAAATCAGCAAATGTGGGCTTTCCCGCACGGCGCTAAGCCCTGTTATCACCGGAACGCCAGGTCACTACTTGTGCCGCGAGAAGGTCTCCCAGGCATACCAGACATAGCAGATGCCAGGGGCCCTATTCCCGTAGCATAACCACCAAGTCCGAGCTGTTTAAGCGCACTACCCGAACTGACCAACGAGCAAGCCCATACTCAAGGTAGGCAAGATTTATCTCTACGCCGGACAGCTTGCAGGCCAAGCGCCGTCCCTCGTTTGACTATTCTGTACGCTGGCAAGGCTAGTAGCTAGAGAAATGAACGTGTTTGCATCGACTGGGCAATCTGATGAATTCTGTTGGTCAGCCCGAAGCTTGTCTAGAGCACATGTACTTGTAACGAGTCGAGGCCGCGTCAGGCTGACCAGAATACCTGCTGGTCTTGGCTTAGCCGGAGGGCTGGCGTGCCCTCGAGACGGGCCCGTCATTCATGGCAGATTTGTCATGTGAGTTGCGACTCAGCAGATATAAAAGGAGGAAAAGAATGAAGACGCAACACGAGCCCAATACTGAAGACAGCACAGCATAACCGACTACCATACAACAATCCCAAACGTCTTTCATAATGTCAGAACAGGTTCTATCTATCAATGGGCGGACACTGGCCTACCGCATCTTCGGCGACCCCGACGGTAGTCTGCCGCTGATATGGTTCCACGGCACCCCGGCCGGCTGCACGCCTCCACCGTCGCTCGTCGCCGCTGCCAAGACATCCGGGGTCCGCATCATCGCGCCCGAGCGTCCGGGGTACGGCGACTCCGCGCGGCGGCCCGGCAGGAAGATCATCGATATGGTTGGCGATGTAGAGGCCTTGAAGACTCATTTGGGCGTGGACAAGTGCCTGATCGCAGGCTGGAGCGGTGGCGGTAAGAATGGACACTGATGAACCGAGAAAGCTGTCGCTGACGATTTCGCGCTCTCAGGACCTCATGCTCTGGCCTGTGGCGCACGATTGCCTGGGGTACTCGCGGTACTGACCATTGCCGGCGTGGGCCCAGCCGACGCAAAAGATCTCGATTTTTTGGCCGGCCAAGGCGAAGACAGTGAGTCCCTTGCTTGAGGCATTTACCTATCCCGCGAGCGTGCGTCATCTAAGTCTCTTTAACCCATCCATTCAGACGTCGTAGAATTCCACGCCGCCATGAAGGGCGAAGACGCACTACGGGAGTTCTGCACCGCGCAGCGAAAGGACATTGTGTCCGGCAGCGTCGCCCGCGCCGTCGCCGCCCTGTCCTCCATCCTCAGCGGGGTGGATCTCGAGGCGAGCAAGGGCGACCTGGGCGTCTACCTCGTCGAGCTGCTGCGCGAGGGCCTGCGCAACGGCATCGAGGGCTGGGTCGACGACGACCTCGAGTTCGTCCTGCCGTGGGGCTTTGAGCTGAGCGAGATCAAGGTGCCTGTGCTGCTGTACCAGGGCAGCGACGACAAGATGGTGCCGTATGCGCACGGCAAGTGGCTCGCGGACCATCTGCCAAAGGAGCACCTGAGGGCGCATCTGATCGAGGGCGAGGGCCATGTCAGCCTGGTGGCCAAGGGAGAGGCGTTGTTATCGGAGCTGATTGAGGCTGCGAAGGCGGCGTCCGGGTAGCTGGTCGCCCTAATTGTTGTTTCCGGTCTGGAGGTGTTATTCTCAGGTACGATCATAGCTTTGAAGACAAATGTAGAGGCAGGCTTTGGTTGTTCCCAGAGCCTCCACAACCTTTTCGTAGACTCAAGCACTTTCTTGTCAATGAAACGAAACGAACTGGAATTTTCCTTCAAGAATAAAACTGCAATCGTCTGGCTCCTTGAGGTAGATGATATCCATCTTGCATTCAGGATATATCAGAGGTACGTGTGTCGCGACGAAAAGGAGGTGGTGAGACACGTCCGCCTGAAGATGATCCCAAGACGGAAGCTCCGACAGAAGAGCTCCCCGCCGGGGTTGCGGGGCCACCTTGCAGGGTCGAAGGACAGCTCATCAGCGTCATCCGCATCGTTCTGGGGTGACAAATCATCCTCGCACATTTCTTGTCATGAATCTTCTTCTGCAGTAGACATTCTGGCCTACCTATTCCTGTGCGAATTGGACATCCAACAATCGATCACCTCAATCCATTGACAATGTCCGCCGTGCAGACTATCATACAGACGGAGTTGGCTGAAGGTCCAGTTACTGTCCTTCCTCCTCTTGTTCAGAATGCGTCGGCACCGCCCACAATCCCCAGTGCAGGGCCGAGAGTCATGCGTGTATTCAATGTCGCGCCTTCGAATACCATCAGCCGTAGCTACCGGTTCTACATTACTGGTCTGATTGTTGCAGCAAACCTAGTCCAGGCATGACTATGACCACATTCTATAATCCCCGTGCCGGTGCCTAGCTAACCAGTGACCACAGTTCATCTCTACCATGGTCACCGTCGGAGCCGGTCTGTTCCTGAGCAAGCAGCTCGGCCGCGACGTCGGTCCAGGCCAGGCCAACTGGATGGCAGCGTCATTTGCGCAAGTCTCCCCCCGTCGCGCGCGCCAGGAACGGGTCCGCTAACGACTTGTCGCTGTTGTAAATCAGCTTAACTCAGGGTGCATTCGTCGTGATGAGCGGCAGACTCGGCGCTGTGTACGGGCACCAGCAGGTGCTCCTGGCCGGCGGCGCCATCTTTGCGCTCTTCACCCTCGTCACCGGCTTCTGCACCACCTACGAGTCCTTCGTCGCCTGCCGCGCCCTGACGGGCGTTGGCGCCGGCCTCTCGATGCCCAACGCCGTGGCCATGGTCACTATCATGCTGCCACCGGGCCGGTCGCGCAATGTCACGGTGGCGTTTTTCGCTGCTGCGGCGCCGATCGGTGGCTGGTTGGGCACCCTCATTGCCGGCTTGTTCATCGAGTTCACTAATTGGAGGTGGATCTTCTACTTCTTGTAAGCAAAATCCCAGTTGGCTACAGGGCCTATGGCTCAACAAACATTTAGGGCCATTTTCAGCGCAGTCGTCTTTACCGTTCTGTACATCTCTCTGCCGCCGGAGGAGCCCGTTGACAGGGCCGGCCGGGTCGACTATGTAGGGTCGTTCCTGGGTGTTAGCGGATTGCTGCTTTTCAACTTCGCATGGAAGTGAGTCGACTCTGGCTCTCCTCGACTTTGCTCAAGACCCATCATACTGACAACTACCAGCCAAGCACCTTCAGTTGGCTGGGCCACTCCATACGAGATCGCCGTTATCATCCTCTCCGTCGTCCTCCTGCTAGCCTTCGCCGCGTGGGAGCACTACTTTGCCAAGGAGCCCATGATGCCCTTGTCCATCTTCCGCGGTCCCACTTTTGCCGCCCTGGTTATCGTCGTGCTCCTCAGCTACATGTCCTTTGGGATCTCGCTGTGGTACATGGTCGCCTGGGGCCAGCTGGTGCGCGGCTGGAGCGTGATGGACCTGTCCGTCAACATGATCCCCTTCGCCATCGGCTCCACGGCCTCGGTCGGCCTGGCCGCCTGGCTCATCCCCCGGGTCGCGGCGCAGTGGATCGTGGGCCTCGGCATCGCGTCGGTGCTGCTGTCCAACCTGCTCCTCGCCACCATGCCGGTGTACCAGACGTACTGGGCCCAGGTGTTCCCCGCCATCGTGATGGGCAGCGTCTGTCCCGACTTTGTCTACGTCGCGGCCCAGGTGATCGCGAGCAACAGCGTCAGCCGCAAGCAGCAGGGCATCGCCGGCAGCCTCATCGGGACGCTCAACCTCTACGGCAACAGTCTCGGGCTCGGCTTCGCCGGCACCATCGAGACGGAGCTTACGCAAGGGGCGAGAGCCGAGGTGCCGGTAGACCAGATCCCGGGCTATCGTGCCGCCCTCTATTTTGGTGTTGCGCTCGCGGTAGTGGCCCTCGTTCTGGACTTTGCGTTTGTGAGGATGCCCAAGGATGAGAGGGAAGGGTGGGAGGGGGCGGATGGTGAGCAGGAAGATGTGGCTGTGGGCAGCACTACAGGCATCCAGCTGCCGAGCCGTGCATGACGTGCCTGCAATGGAAACACCAGAACCGTCACTGAGGTATCATGCCGGAAGGGAGGAAGTGCCAAGGCCTGTTGCGAAGATTGGTTGACTAGATTGATCTAACAAAAGCCATTCCATGGGGTTTACATGTATATGCTTAGAATAATTTTGATGATCACCGAGATGGACCAAATAACTTCCAGCCCCAACGATCACGATCCATCCTTTATACCTCGCGCTGCTCAATTTGGACAGACTTCTCTTTGGTCAAATTGCCCTCAGTTGGAATGATCTCTCCGTGCTTGAAGTGGCTGAACTTGCGTACAGGCACATCTGCGTTGAAAAGGTAATCGATCTCCTCGAGAGAGAAACCCTGTAGGAGAGATATATTAGACCCTGCTCAAAGTCCCAAAAGACAAGTCTCAAAGAGCTCACCTTGCACTCCGGCAAACAAAGCCAGGTGAACAGAATCGCAAGCGCGGCAAAGCTGCCGAAGATGAATCCCACCTTGGAGCCCAGTGCGGCATAAGGCTCATAGAGGAGGTAGGGAATGCTGAAGTTGACGGCGAAGAGAATGATAATCTGCACTACGTTGCCAGTCGCGTAGGTCACGTCGCGCAGGCGGTTGGTGGGCAGCTCTGCGGCAACTACGTGGGACACGGGCGCCCAGCCGAGGCAGAACCCGGCTCCGAATATGGTCGTCATGGCCGTGATGCCGATCTTCATGCTCTTTGTCGGGCTGGCGGGCGTGCCTAGGCCTCCCATGGCCATCAGGGATCCAAACTGGAGGAAGGCGCCGACATTCAAGAGAGCCCTGTCCGATGTGTTAGGAAAGCTGCAGTGCCTCGGAAGGAATCTGGGATGGTCTACTCACTTGCGCCCGGAGATATCAGTCAAATACATGCATGCAAGAATCGTAAACAGGTTGATCAGTTGATTGACCGTCTTCATAACGAACGGGTCGATGGCGCCAATGTCTTTGACGAAGATTGCTCCGTACTGGGATGAGAATGCTTGGCCAGTTGCCTGTACGTAGTATCGATCATTAGCCCTCGGGTCCAATGCTGCTTGATGTGGCATCAGAGCGTGGCAACATGGTTCGGAAGAGGTGCGTACCTGGAGGAAGAAATTGACACCAATTGTCATCAAGGTACGCGATCTGTTCTTGCCCTGCCAAATCTCCTTGAAAGACCCCTTCTCGACTGACACTTCGAGGCCAGCCTGGAGAGCTGCAAACTCTTCGTCAATCTGCTGTTCGGTGAACTTGCCCCGCCGTATCATTGCAAGGTTCTCTCGGGCCTCGGTCGTGCGGCCTTTGATCAATAGCCATCGAGGAGACTGAAATTGCGATTCGCAATTAGCAAGCCATCAACGCATATAGAGTATAAAGAGAGTACTCCTTTTCCATACCTCAGGGATGTAGAATGTACCAACGAAAACAATGGTGGGCACGATGAAGAAAAGTCCATAAGGGATGCGCCAAGCATTATCCCCCTTTATCTTGCTGGTTCCAAGGCAGACGCACGACATGATCAAAGCGCCCATCTACACAAAAAGTCAGTACTCTTAAGCATAGGCCAAGGAACCGCGGTCGTGCAACTAACCATGAGACCTAGCTGGTAGGTACCAACCACAAACCCTCTGACGTTGGACGGCACGAACTCCGCCTGCGCGACCGGGATGGTGGCGAGCTCCATGCCGATGTAGAGGAAGTTGATCACGCGGGCGACGAGGACCTGCTCCCTGTGCTGCGCGGTGACGGCCAGGATGGCCGCCACCCACGCCCAGACGCACATGACCCAGAAGGACATGCGGCGGCCCCATTGGCGGCAGATGTAGCTGCCGAACGCGACGCCGATGACCTGCCCGACGGTCGGCAGGCTGTTGAGCAGCGAGAGGAAGTAGGGCTCGATGACCTTGCGCTTGCGGGCCGGGCTGTAGACGCCAAACTTGTTCTCAAAGGGCGTCATGGCCTGCGTGGTGCTGTAGGCGATCTGGTCGAGGCCGTAGTTGATCTGCGACAGCATCATGAGCGAGCAGCAGAAGAGTAGGCGCCCGTTGAAGGCGCCCGAGAGATGGGTCTTTTGGAAGATGCCGCCCATGGTGAAGACTGGACGCGAGGCTCTGGGTGTGATTCTGGTTCCCTTGACAGGCTCGGAGGACCCTGAATATCACACAGAAATCGCCTCAACTACTTATACATCGAGATGACTTCCAAGCGGTTAACTTTCGGGTTCCAGGCCTCGGACAACGGGGTGGGTCAAAAGGTTTTTGTCTGCTTCCCGGGGCTCCTCCCGGGGCTCCTCAAAACGCTAATGAGAAATGGCCTTCCCCAGATGGCGCGACAGTCGAGACAGAAATGGTGAACATTAGATGGCCTCCCCGGAATGAAAAATTTGGAGAGCGCGAAGCGGGTAATGAGAGCGCGCCCCATGTGGCTAGACCGTGGCGAACATCAATCTTCATGCTGGACATGGCTTTGCCAAGGCTGCCAAACTCTCGCCATCAGCGGGTCTACGGCTCTCGTACGGAGGTCGGGCTGCTCCAACCAAGACTAAGTCAAACTTTGAGTCGGACATCGGTCAGAGTACCGAAAGCCGACTGCCTCAACATTGGCTGCTGTGCCGCAATGTTGCTCTCTACGGTTAGACACTCATCCCTTGAATTGGCGTCCAATGATGCATTAACCGCCCAGGAATGCCAGAAGATCTCGCGTCCTGCAGGCTTCCTCCCGTTTAGCAGGATATAGATATTGTCATAGCACTAACCTAGGAAGATTGAAAATATATGCTTTTGTTATTAGGATTATGTTTCCAAGAGAAATGTTGAGATGAGCACTGAGTGGTTTGCGGCCAAATGTTGTCTTTCCTTTCTGATTTGTATTTTGTTTTCCTTCGTGCAGATGGAGCTAATCAACGCCAACAGAAAGCAGAAAGGAGAAAGTAAATGAAGAGTAAAGGGAAACAAGTCACCTCGCTGCCTATGAGCATTGGCAGTCAAGAGCCAAAGCTGGACTCCAGTGTTGCTCACCCGAATCTCCCACTCTTCCTGGCCCATCAAAGACCTACAAGCGTATGTCATAGGCTCTCACAGACTGAAATCAGGATCTTGGTTGAGCCAGCATACATTAACCCAGATCATTTACAGAGCCTCTACAAATCAATCTCAATCTAGATGGTTGCCGCTGCAACCTTGTTGATCCAAGCCAGGTACTATGGGCGATATTAGGAAACCAGTTCAAAGACGCGAAGCATAGAGACATACCTCAGCCCTCGCCCAGAGCACGACCTTATAGCCGGGCTTGAGCAACTTGAGAAATCCCTCACCGCTGCCTACCGCCCTCTCATCCTCGACCTCCGTCGCTACGCCCATCGTCCACTCAACCCTGTAGTTCCGAAAGGTTGCACATGCCGTCAGATTGTTGCACACCTTCCACGTGAGACGTCCGTTCTCCCCCTCGACAAAATCCCACCCGTTGGACCTCAAATCATCCCTTGCATGGGAGACATCCCACCACGTGTTGTCCTCGTCGAAAACCTCTTCAAGCACAGTGTCAGCCTCGATTGGGTGGCCACCTGAGCCGGCCCAGGGCTTAAGGATGCTGGCCTCGAACCAGGTGTGGCTGTTTCCAAAGGTGCCCTCCCCGCCGAAACTCGCAAAGCCCTGGTCTGCTGCTCTCGTCTGAAACACGATGCGCCGCGGGGTGGTTATCCTGAGCCCAGTGGGTATGCGTTGACTGCTGAGGTACAGAGCGGCAATGCCATATCCGCCTTCAGTCTCGTCATATTCTGTCGTGTACTCCTCCTCCTCGTCGCGGCGCTTTTGAAGGCAAAGATTAGAACCAAAGGACACGGCTCTCATCGCGAGCTCTCGAGGGAGAAGACGTTCCAAGATGACGCGTACGGTTATGGCGGATAGGACTGGGGTGGAAGGGTTGGTAATACGGGAGCAGGTTCTGGGTAGTCTGGGCCATATTAGTAGAAAAGCGCAGGAACATGACCAGTCAAAGATGCGAGAGTGAAAGGTATCAAGTCAGGGAGAAAATTCTTTGAGGTGCGTGAAAGCTGTCGTTCAAAATCTGTTAGATCTCAGTGAGTCACACAGATCAGGTTGGACGGGAACATGATCAAGCAGCCAACTGCCTCAGCTTATTGAGGTCGGGCAGGGTTGTGCACGCGAATGCTCACCTAACAGCCAGTCATGTAGGCAGAATGGGTATGACAGCATGAACAGGAGGAGCAAGGGATCCCAAGACGACCTCGAAGCAGCCCCTCTCGCCCCTGTAGCTGTGAGGCGGGTTAACACTGTCTTTAAGCAATCGATTAATGGAGCATCAGGCTCGTAATACCTTTTGGCGCTTTCTATAGAGCGACCTGGAACAGCAGCAGAGCCCGCAATCTCCTATGGAAATGACGTCGGAGAACCGGCGGCTGAGTAGCTTGACGCCGCGAGGTAGGTTTCGGGGCTACCACCTGGGGATTGAACCTCTGCAGCCCATACATAATAGTAATTACCGGATCAGAAGCTCCCCTATTGTAAGTGAAACCTCACTGCTTCACATTAATATTCGTTGCCCAAGGGTTTAGCTATATCAACTTCTGTGGCATCTCCTGAATCGCTGGAATAGAACCAACCTAAGCTAAAGTACTTGCTTTGACAAGGCCAATCTATTAATTCAGCAGCATAGGCATTGGGAAATATCTATACTTGAGAATTTCCAACATCTCTACGTTTGATTACTGCAGGTTCGTCTTATTCCAGTGCTCAACAACGTGAGCAATTGTTGAAACGACCTTGTCCATAGTTAATAGAGCCAGTACTAATACTCAACTTAGTGACACACAGCCCAATGCTGACTAACATTACTCATACAAGTTGTACTGGTAAACCAACGTAAATTGTGGCCAGCAGAAGAGAGTTTTCGAAGACTACGGGAATACGTAATGAGCGGTACAAGCTCTGGACACTTGAGCCAGCACATGCAGCATTTGCCCTTCTTCCAGATCCACATCCCTAGGTCTAGCTGCATCATCGTGCATTCCCCGGTCTGTTCTCGTCTTGGCAAGTGTGGGTGAAGACTGAAGAGATCCCCATGCAGGCCGAAGGCAGTGGGTGTGGAGGGGAGCCGACGACTAGCCGGCCGATCTCCGTAAAGCAGTTCCTAAGTCCGCGTCTGGCCCGCTGACAACAAGGGTCTCCGCGTTCTCCACACATGTCAACCCAGACTAATGGGATGATCAATGTAACATTATTCCCGACGTACTGAAACAGCGTGATGGATGCCGAGTTGACAAATCGGGCAGTCCCTAACTCCGTCGACCAATCACACTGGCTTCGGTGATATAATGAAGAGGTATCACCGAGACGAACGCGTTACAGGCCAGAGAACGACCGTTGCTGGTGCGGTACACTATCCAATATTCGTTCCGTTCGGTTTCTACTAGTCCTGCAAAGGAAATCTTGACATGGCGTCCTACTTGTCCCAGGTTGGTTGCTCCCTGCGTGTATTTAAGTTCAATGTCACGTATTGATACTCTCATGTGAACAGCTGAAGGACAAGTCTCTCTTCATTGAGCAATGTTTGGTCAATGGCAGATGGATACACGCGAAGTCTGGAAGAACCTTCAAAGTTGAGAGTAAGACTGCCAAGCTTAATGTCCTGAACACGACTGCTGACCAGTGTCGTCAGACCCAGCGACCGGCGAGGCAATTGGCGAGTGTCCCGAGTTCTCAAAAGATGACACGGAAGCGGCCATAAATGCTGCGGCCCAGGCGTTCAACTCCTTTCGGAAAGTCACAGCTCGAGGTCGGGCCAAGCTCCTTCGAGGATGGTATAATCTTATGCTCGAGAATGCAGACGACCTCAGCTTGTTGGTGACATTAGAGAACGGCAAGGTCTTGGCAGAGGCCAAGGGCGAAGTTGCCTATGCCGCAAGCTTTCTCGAGTGGTTCAGTGAAGAGGCTCCCAGAACTTACGGTGATACAATACCTGCGACCAATGCTGGAAACCAGGTGATTACGATTAAGGAGCCAGTGGGAGTTTGTGCTCTTATTACACCGTTTGTACCTCCCTGACTCCTTGCATGCGGCGTCAGGTCTGATAGCTAAAACAGATGGAACTTTCCGGCCGCCATGATCACAAGGTAAGATCCTACCCCTTTGGAAATTTACCACCAAGAACACCAGCTCAAGTCCCTTATAGGAAGGCCGGCGCTGCCCTAGCAGCAGGCTGCACAGTAGTCATCAAGTCACCAGCCGAAACGCCTTTCACAGCAAACGCTCTCGTCGAGCTCGCACACCGTGCCGGCGTCCCCAAGGGCGTCATCAACGTCATCACCACAGACAGGAACATCGTCGAGGTCGGACGTACACTCACCATGTCGCCCCTCGTGAAAAAGGTGTCCTTCACGGGCTCGACCAATGTCGGGAAGCTCTTGATGCGCCAGTGCGCCGAAACGACACTGAAGAAGATCTCGCTCGAGCTGGGTGGCAACGCGCCCTTCATCGTCTTTGACGACGCCGACATCGAAGCCGCTGTGCAGGGCGCCCTGGTCAGCAAGTTCCGGTCGTCGGGTCAGACCTGCGTCTGCGCCAACCGCATCTTTGTCCAGGATGCAGTATACGACAAGTTTGCCAACAAGCTCGCGGCGCACGTCCGAGATAATTTTGTCGTCGGGGACAGCCTCAAGTCGGCAAATGTCACGCACGGCCCCCTGATCCACGACCGGGCGGTCCAAAAGGTCCATGAGCACGTCATTGACGCCGTTTCCAAGGGAGCTAAGATCCTGGTTGGTGGGCGTAAAGTGCCCGAGCTTGGACCCAACTTCTTCCAGCCGACTGTCCTTGCCGGTATGACGTGTGAGATGAAGCTTGCAAGCGAGGAGACCTTTGGCCCCGTGGCGGGCCTGTTCCGCTTCAAGACGGAGCAGGAGGTGGTCAAATTGGCCAATAGCACCGACATGGGCCTGGCGGCATACTTCTTTACCAAGGACAATCAGAGGGCATGGCGCGTGGCCAAGGCGTTGGAGGTCGGCATGGTTGGGCTTAACACTGGCTTGATCAGCGATTCTGCTGCACCGTAAGTTCGTCCTCGAGCCATCACAATCCACTTTCTTAGATTGTCTGTAACTCACATGTTGGCACAGATTTGGAGGAATTAAGTCCAGTGGATTCGGACGTGAGGGAAGCAAGTACGGAATAGAAGAGTATATGACGGTCAAGATGATCACTGTGGGTGGCATAGAAACGCCCCTGCACAGTAGGCTCTAAGAGAGAGTGTAGATCAAATATGTCTCACTGGGATTGAACTGCATTGTCTAATAGTTCTACTATGGCGTCACCAGTGCAATATAGCACAAACGAGATGAAGACCTATGTTATGTGACAGAACTTGTGTTGTACGTTGAGTCTCGGGAAAATAGCATAGTATTCGATCCGTAACTTGACAACAAAGCTGAGATGAGAAGAAGAAGCTCTGAAGGATGCTAACATAGAAGGGTGAGGAAGATACCATTGTTTGATGGAAAAAAGTCAGCCTCGAAGAGAAGTCATATATTCAAAACATTGGCTCTCCTTGAGTTCAGCAATATTTCCCTGTATTAGATTCTTCCTGGTACCCTGTTCTGAACTTCCTATCAGCATAGTTGGGCCGCCTGTTGGCCCATGAAAACCTCTAAGCCCATGACATCCAAAAGTTAAATAGTGTACATGAACCTAGGGCTTCGGTCTCCAAGCGCCTCTACCTCGGCATCAGACTTGCCGCTAATCAGATGGTCTTCCTTGCCTGCAAGCCGGCGCTTGTTGACATGCCTATAATGCAGCGAGAGGCCACCATAAATGAACACAGCAAGGCTCAAGAGGCCGATCATCACAGAATATCCCATAATGTATCGAGGAGCATCAGAGGTCGGGTAGAGCTGAAAGTCAAGCCGTTAGTCGAAATGATTTGAAACTCATAAACACACGACCAAGGAATTAGCCACTTACAAATGGCGCAAGAATGCCAGAGCAGTTGCACACGCAGATCTGGATTCCAGAAGCTGTTGTTCGCTTACCATATCGCGGATTGTTCGAGGGAAGCCAAGCGAGCGGGATGCCCACAGCGACGAAGAGCCCAAAGGCAATCAGGAAGGTGGCAAAATAATGAACCGGGGCAGACACTGAAGCCATTGAAATGCCATAGCCGACAATGCAAATGACAAGAGATGAGACCTGATAAAAGCCTCTGTTCTGGTGGGAGTCGGAGAACTTGGCCACAACCAAGTAGCTGATGGCACCCAGCGCATAGCAAGGTACGGTGAGAGCCTGCGCCTGAGGAGACGTCCATTGTCCAAGGCCTATTGATGTTATGATCAGACACAGTTCTTATTGACAGGTCAGATAACGCCGGCCACTCACCCTTGATGATGGTAGGAAGAAAGATGGAGTAACTGTAGAGCATCGCATTGACAGTGAACTGGCCGGCAGCAAATGCCCAAGTCTTCCAGTCCTTGGCAGCCAGAATGGCATCTTCCTTGTTGAACTCTTCATGGAATCCCGTCTGTCGTTGCAATCGAGCCCGGCAGAGACTCCTCTCTTCTGGTGTCAGATACCAAGCCGTTCCGGGCTCGTCAGCAAGCAGGTAGTAGATGGCCACGCCGAAAAGAACGGTTGGGGCACCTGGATCATGGCAGTTAGGCTTTGAGGCGAATAAATTCAAGGAGTACTGGCGTTTACCTTCGATGATAAAGACCCAGCGCCACCCAGACTGGCCGGCAACACCGTCCATGAAGCCGATTCCATAGGCGAGCAGGCCACCGCAAGCACCAGCTAGAGCGGAGCTAACAAAGAGGTAACCAATACGAAGAGCAAGCTCCTTCTTGGTGTAGAAGAGGGTAAGGTAGACGGTCAGGCCAGGAAGAAGACCTCCCTCGAGCAAGCCGAGAAGTAGACGGCAAGCAATAAGGCCGGCGTAGTTTTGAACTACGCCGGTCAGGGTCGAGACGATGCCCCACAGGACCGTTATCAAAGCCAACCACTTGGAAGGGGTAAACTTCTTTAGGACAAGGTTGGACGGGACTTCGATCAAGACGTAAGGGACAAACATGATGGCAACAGCGATCTGGTACATATTTCCGTGGAGGCCGAGATCTCTTTCGAGGCCGAACAAGCGGGCATTTCCAATGTTTGTTCGATCAAGGAAACAAAGGAGGTAGGCGATCATGACCATGGGGACAGTATGCCTGTCAATCTTCTTCACCAATTTGGCCTCGGCCTGATGGTCGATCGCCTCGATGGGCTCGACGACGCCGGCGGAGGCCCTCTCGTCAACGTCGTGCTCTGTCTTGGTGAAGGACATGCTTGCTGCTCTGGTGAAGTTCCAGCTAAGGGACCAGAAATGCGGGTGAAGTTTCTGACTGGCGGCTGCGGAGGGTACTCCTGAGTCCTGAATGGATGTTGATGGTCTTGTCGATCCAGGTTCAGAGCGTAAAGTTGGATCCGGAAGCCTATGGGGGTTGAAGGGCTGGTGCATGGCCACGACAGGGACCCTCCTTCGTTCTTATGTCTCTCGACGCCAGGCGAGCAACCTCTAGCGTCACTGCGTCGAGCCGATGGTGCTTCGGAAGCACCGCATCTGGACTCGGACTCCTTGTACACCCAATGGGGGCTGGTTATGGGTTCTGGGGAAGAGCAGGATAAGGACAGGAACTGATTACTCACATTGAGCCCGGTTTGTGAACCACGAAGACCCCGTGGGGAGCCCGGGTGGACCCTTCGCGCGTTATCGGGCTATCGGGCGTGTTGCCGTCGGTCGACGGCATTCCCAAGGGCCCACTCAGTCATTTCTGATATTACCACGATGCTTCAGGCCAAGACTACTAAGCCGACTAGCGTCTTTACAACACTGGGTGCAGCTAAGCAAGGACGAGGAAAGGCATAGGTAGAATGACTTGGACTGATGGTATGCGTTTGCTGGAAAACCCACACGCATCATCTTACCACCAACGGATACCAGTCTGATTCTCTCCCTCCCGATCTTCCCGGAGACAACACGCAAGCGGCGGAAGAGGTTGCTAAGAACTGCGATGGTTCAGAAGAAGAGCAAAGCCGATGTGATTAGGTTCCTGGACCGGGTTCTGCACTGTCAGCCACGAGCTACCGACATAGAGATCGGCTCACGATAATCGGTTTACTTCCGCAAGATTACGGGTACCGAGGTTTAGAAAAAAGTTCCATCAATAAGCTGATTTAGGGACAGATGATAGTGGTATTATACCTAAAATCGCTGAATTGGCAAAACTAGGTCTACATATATCCGGACTAGCAAACAGATCTATACGTCTTACAATTTAGACGGAGCGCTACGACCCTTGGGCAGGAACCAGTCCACATACTTCTCCTGCAGCGTTCTAGTCACGCCAGTCTCCGGGTGGAACGGCTCCCGGCCTCCATGTACATATTTCTCCAGAGCAGTCTCGGCGTGCTGCTCCGCATCGTACCCGTAAACCTCCAAGACGGTTTGCGGGTCGCCGTATAGGTTGCTACTCCGGACGTAGTATTTGCCCTCCAACTCGGGAGCCATGGCGGCATCCCTTGCCCTCTGCGCAGGGCCGTCCGGCAGGTGCCAGATGGCGCCATTCAGGAAGGACACTTGCTGCTTAGCGTACGCCTTGGGCATGCGCTCCTCTTCGTAGACCTTGACCGCCTCGTCCATACGGAGCTCGCCCTTAACCACCCTGGCGACGCACCTGGCCAGGAACGCGCCATCCTCCATGGAGGTAGCGGCACCCTGAGCCATGTGGTTGACCATGGAGTGAGCCGCGTCTCCCATCAGAACGACGTTCTTCCGGGGCGATGACCAGGACTTCATGGGCCCAGTCACCATTAGGGGCCAGCGGGACTATTTGAGGAAATATGTCAGTAAGAATCAGGACCCGTCAGCCGCGAAATAGTTGACTTACGGTCTTGTCGATCATGTCTACGATCCTCTTGATGCGAGGGTCAAAGTCCTTGTACTCATTCCAGAGCTCCTCAATGGGGACATCCTGCTCTGTAGCACGCACTTTCTCGGGACGGTGGTGTGAGAGCACCAGGTTGAACATCTTGCCTGCACTAATGGGGTAGGTGATGATGTAGGCGTTCTCAGCCATCCATACCTCCATCGTCAGCTTCTCAATGAGCTCCTTCGCAATGGGATCCTTGCGGATCTGCTCGTAAGGCACCAGTGCGCGGTATGCGCAGTTGGTAGTCGGAGGCTCTGGGGCGACCTCAGGGAAGAGCGTTTTCCTCGTGATGCTGTTGATACCGTCGGCGCCGATTACAAGGTCGAAAGAGTACTTGTCACCCTTGTAGGTCTCGACGACGGCCTTTTGCGAGGACTGGTACTCGACACGCGTGACGGCAGCATCGATAATGATTTTGGCACCAAGCTTCCTGGCGACCTCGGCCAGACCCTCGTGCAGGTGGGCGCGGTGAACAACCCACCACGGGCGGCCAAGGTTCTCCTCCAGCGTCGCGATCTTGGTGAAGCCTACCCGGGTGCCGTCCTTGCGGCGCATGTTCAGCTCCTCGAACTGGACGAGGTTGTCGCCAATAACCTTGTCCACGCCCCATCGCTGGAGCAGGATAGAGACATTGGGCGTCATCTGAATACCTGCGCCAATCTATGGATCATTCAATAAGCACATGACTAAATATAATGTCTGAAACCCCTGGTATTTAGTGGCTTACCTCCCCAAGCTGCTGGGCGGATTCTAGCACAGTGACTTCAGCACCAGCCCTTCGCAGAGCAATTGCGGCAGCAAGTCCGCCAATGCCTGCACCTACGATACCTGTGCTAATGCCCTATCCTTATGTCAGTATGAGTGCTACAGTGGTCGGAGGTGAATTAGTCTGCTTACCATGGTATTGACTGAGAGAGGTTTGATGTTTGAGAAAGAAGACGAGGCACGAGGATAAGATGCCTTGGCAATAGAGGCCGATGAGCTGTCAGTCAACATCTAAACTATCAAGAATATTCTTTCTTGTTATATAGATGAGGTAACACAATTTCGAGATCACCCATGAGAGAAAGCGTGTTGCGAGTGGTTCACCTTGCCGGGGAGTTAGGAAAGGTGCAATGTGGGCCTGGCGGACTCGGATCGAGTCGAAGATGATCACCAAGCCGCCACTTCTGCTGTTAGCTACTTTAGGGGAGGAGTACTTAATATGGGGTAGGATTTGGATGGCATGATCGACTCTACACAATTTTGCTCGCCCGTACGGTTGCCCATTATTGCTCGAAGACCGCTTGCTTATTTCACATCGTTGACATCAAGTGCTCTGGCATGACAACCATCCATCCATCCACCTGGCTAGAGAAAGACCAAAGACAATCATGGCAGACTCTATGAAGACACTCCAAGTTCCTCACTTGGGAGGCATCGACGTCGGCTACCGGTTGTCGAGCTCTTCAGTAGACAAGGCCAAGCCTACGCTTGTCCTCTTCAACCCCTTCACTGCCACCGCGGACTATTATCTGCCAGAGTTCAAGAACACCGCCCTCAGAAATGCTGCAAACCTGCTAGCCATCGAGCCTATGGGCCATGGACGCACTCGAGCCAAGAAGACTGAGTCATTCACCTACTGGGATACAGCAATCATGAGTCTCCAGCTTCTAGATGCCCTTGGAATCGATCGATTCTTTGCTCTCGGAACATCTCAAGGGGGGTTCATTGCGGTCAGGCTCGCATTAATCGCACCAGAGAGGGTATGTGCTCGATGAATCTGACTCTCTCTTCATTTCATCACTCTAACGCCGAGATAAGGTGAAGGGTGTGATCCCCATTGGCTCATCTATGGACTCAGAGTCTCCCAGGAGTCGTGAGCTCGGCTGCTGGGACGGACCAGGTGCCTGTTCTGGCCTCGTGACCCTCGGCGGTAACCTCGCCCCTGCGCCCGACTTTGAGCCCGGCGACGCGTACTATGACTTCCTGATGGAGATTGGTTTTGGGAAGCACATTGACAAGGCCACCAGAGACTTCTGGGCCGAGACCATCCGGGACAACTACAACGGCGACGAAGGCAAGCGCCGGATCTGCATGGCTGCTGTGACTCTTGCGGGTCGGGATGGACTGCACGAGCGCCTGCCGTACATCCGATGCCCGGTTCTGTGGTTCCAGGTAAGTCCTCAAAAGAAATTGTCACGAATCTTGAGGTCAGCTGTTGATTTGTCATCACAGGGGACGGACGATGTGGTGTTCAGCGTCGCGGAGGCTGAGCAGGACATCAAACTCTTCACAAACTCCGAAGAGGCAAGGTTGGTCAAGTGTGAGGGTGGAGTACACTTCCTGAGCCGCACACACGGAGACAAGATTCATAAGGAGCTGATCGATTTCATCACAAAATGGAAAGCCAATGGTAAGTCGCTTCTCTAAATGCGAGCATCGCATTAGCAAGGGCTCACTCCAAAGGGGCATGCAGAGTAGATGAGTAGCCCGTCAATAACCTCGGACTAGCTAAAGGAGGTCAATAATTTGTCAGACGATATCTTCTAGCATTGATGCATATGGGATGTGCAGATGTAGCTTACTCCTTAGAGTGATCAAAAATGCCAGTTCAAACACAAAATCATTGCCCGGGCATTCCGGTCCACGCCTACTCGCTCATCCACAGAAACTATTCCCTAACTCCCCCCGATTCGAAACAAAGAGGCCGTGCAGATGGTAGGGATTTGGCCCATCTAGTGGAGAGGACGTGGCGTCGATTTCAAAGACCTCCCTCTCTCGGTACTCGAGGGCTACAGTCCCCAGAGCGGTGCACTTTTGGTTATTCCCTATTTCCGCCGCCATACGGGTCTTAGGGTGCGTTTTGAGGAAGTCTAGCGTCGTCAACCCCGCGAACCGCGTAGCTTTCTCCGCTGCCAAGGGCTGACCGCCAGGGCTGGTGCCAGAAACTTGAAGATAGCTTCGAGCTAGACCGGCGAGTTGGTGTGGTTATCCCCGCTACGACGTGGAACCCATGTGCTCCATACCAAGTTCCCGGGTCTCCGCAGAGACAGGGAGGACGAGACTAGACCCGGGGATGAGCAATATATGTTGTCCCTGTCTCCCCGATGGCAATGGCTTGCCGACGCGGTTCGAAACCCGCCTCCTCTTATCTTCGGCACGGGCACAGATCTCTGTGATCACACGAGCATGATATGCCTGCCGAAATGTCAGTCCAGATGGGTACCTCGGACCAAGAACCTGACGCACAGTCCAGCAACGGCTCGGCCTCCGGGTACCGGAGACATGGCCAGGACGGCCTGAACCGACCAAACAAGAGGCGAAGGGTTGCATTGGCCTGCAGCAACTGCCGCCACCGCAAGTCCCGCGTAAGTACTGCTACCTGGCATAGAATGCAACCCAATGGTTCTAGACTGATGCGAATCCCCCGCGTTTGCAACAGTGTGACGGGAGGCGCCCTAGGTGCTCTCTGTGTATCGAATTGGGCTGTGAATGTGTTTACGAGCAAGCCGGCGTGACCACAAACTTGACGGTAGGAAGAAGGTATGTCCATATGGTCTCTCTTGTCCGCATTATATTGCTTGATGTCTAATCCTCGCGTTAGCTACCTTGATCGCCTGGAGAAGCGGTTACAAGACATCGAGTCGAGCCTGGCCAGAGTTCATCAAACTCAAGGGGCGACCGTCGTTGATGTTTCCACGCCGCCTCAAGATGGCCACAATGTGCGCCCAAGACACGGGAGTGTCAGCTCACGGGCTTCAAATTCCATGGTCTATCCCAATGTCGTGGGCATTGGAGAGGCTGAGGGTGAGCTTGACACTGCCGAGGACTCAATCGATGGCATGGGAGCGATCAAATTTACGGACGAGGAAGACTGGGGCTACTTTGGTGAGTCAAAGATATCGGACAACGCCTCAAGCCAAAACAGCTAACCTCTCTTCAGGCCCATCATCCAACATAGCATTTCTCCGCCACATATCTCTAGCCATGGCCCGAATGGGGGATCTCAGCCAGTCGATGCCCTCGCCATCAAATCGGGCACGAGATGTGGCAGGAGGTATGAGTGTGTCCCGGCCACACCCAGTAGAAGACGACACAAACGCAGGACGGTTTGGTCGCCTTCACGGCGGCGTCAACATCTACGCGCTGCCTTCAGAGGCGCGGACTTGGAGCCTCATTAAAGAGTATTTTCAAAAGACCGGACAACTGCTACCGTTCGTTCATGAGGAGACATTCTGCGCGACATTCTTTAAGATGAAGCGGAGCAATTTTACAATGGCTCGTAGGACCTGGCTTGGTCTTCTGAACATTATTCTGGCCATGGCCACGACTCTCCATGTCGATCGCACAATATCGTCGGAGAAGAGAATTGAAGAGTCTGATGTCTATTACCAAAGAGCTATTGGGCTTTGCGACAAGGAATCCCGGCGAAACATCAGTCTCGAGCTAGGTCAGTACAAGTGCATCCTTCTATATATTTTCCTCCTTACTCTCATTCTGAGAATTCAGGCTTACGGTTATTCTAGTTCAATACCTGGTTATCTTGGGCCAGTATCTCCAAGGCACACAAAAGTCAGTCCAAGCGTGGACGGTACATGGGCTGGCCATCACAACGGCGTTGCAGCTCGGCCTGCAGTCTCCCAAGACGAATAATAGATTCCCACCCCTAGAATGCGAGATCCGGAAACGCGTCTGGTTTGGGTGCATTCTCCTTGACCGGTAGGTAACGATCCTGTATTGTTTCACGGTGTTCTTTCTGTCACGCTGACTTATTTCCTCTTCAAAGGACGTTGAGCATGACTTTCGGCCGACCGTCAATGATCCATGAGAGCTACATCAAACTTGACATGCCCATCATCAACCTTCAAGTCGTTGGATCAACACCACAGCCCGACCCGGTGCCACAGATGGACGGAATGTACTACACCGCTACCCTGTAAGAGCCAAACCAATTTTTCCATTCTATGAGCCTCTCTACTGACCTATGCAGCAAATTATACAACATAATGTACCGCATCATCGACACTTGCTACGGACAGAACCTGGGACTCGAGGAATGCCGAACAGACTCGGAGCTCATCTCCATCGTCCTAAGAGTAGAAGAGGAGCTCGACGAGTGGAAGTGCCAGCTCGCTCCACTTCAGATGCGCGTTGTCGAGATGCGTCTGAGCCTCGAGGAGCTCGAGGCTATTGATGTCAACAACAAGATCACGGAACGTTTTTTCATCGTCTTGTCTCTACGATACCACAATCTGCAGATCTTGTTGCACCGGCCGATCCTGGAAAAGTTCCTCGAAGGATGCGGACGCTCTGCCTCTCTTAGAAGCAGCAGCAGCGAGAAGAGAAAGGTGCAGGGTTTGGGTATCGGCAGCGTGGAGACTTGCGTCAACTCGGCCATCGCTATCATCTCGATTGTCCACACAATTGTAACTTCGGACGGGTGGTATCGCGATCTGCTCGGCGCGTGGAACTTCTCGCTCTTCTACAGTGAGCCTTCTTCCGCCTAGTAAGCATGGTCACAGCTAACATGTCAAAGCTTTCAACGCAGGCTTGGTCATCTTTGCTGCCACGCATGTAGCCCGGAACGAAGTCCAGGGCGATCCTAGTCAGCTCTCGCGCTGGAACTTCGTCGAGACAGCAGTCCCGTCGTTCTTCATGGCCATTGAGGCGCTCCAGAATCTCGACCGAGGAAACCGAGTGGTTGAGCGGTGTGTCAACTACCTTTCCCAGCTCACCTTAGTACCAATTACACGTAGGTGTTGGCTACTTCCCGATAATCAGCCATTTCTATGCTGATTAGTCTATACGATAGCTTCCTTGGACGACCCAATAGCACATGGGCAACAGCTGATTCGTAGCATAAACCCTCTCGCGACGTCAAACGCTCTGCATTCGGTCGTGACGCCGAGGCAGGCGCCTATCGAGATTGACCTCAACGAGTTCATGCTGGACACGGATCTGGACGTTCTGAATATGTCTTGGATCAGCTAGGTAGGGGCGGGTGCGCTAGACCAGGAGTCTCCGACGTCATCATAGCGATCTCAGCATTCCCGCGCTAGGAAGCATTGATCGAATTCTCAGCCCTGATGCACGCCAGTGGCTGACAAGCTTTGGCGTGCAGCATTGCTGCCAAACACGCTACAGTGAGCTGATGAATCATGGAGCCGCCTGGCGCTGTCAGAGACAACTGCGGTGTCGACCTCTATATATAGCTATGCAAACAATACCCATACCCCCCTGCCGTACCAAACTGTTGTCATGTCAAGCTACTTGTCATCTGCTTGATTGCGTGCACTGTCCATTCCGCCGAGTCTAGATTTTCCTTCAAGTAACGAACGCCAGCAATGCCTAGCAAGGAGCCCGAGAAGGGAGACAAAGGTTTGCTCACCTCTACTCCAAGGTTTGTAAATCGATACTAATTTGCCCGCGCAGTCAGCTGGAACTGGGGAGGTGGTGCTCCAGGTGGCACCGTAGCTGAGACGAAGCACCAAGGCGAGGTCGCGATCAAGTCCAAGCGCGGCAACACCATCAAAAAGAACGCCGAGCCGAACAACCCCGCCGTCCATATCTCTCGGTCTGGAAATGATGTCGTCAAGAAGGCGTCCGAGCTGAAGATCGACAAGAAAAACTCTGGCGGGTCGTCTGGTGGAGGGAAGCAGAAACAGAACGGCGACTTGAAGAGTCAGAAGGATGACCAAAAGACAGAGAACAAAACTGCGGGAAAGCGCAAGGCATCGAGCCAAGAGGCTGATGATTCCAAAGCCAACGGTCATCACAAGACGAATGCCGACGGTAAGGAGGTGAGGAATGGAGGCAAGTTCGAGAACAATCACAAGAAACAGAAGAGTGAGAAAGACTCATCTGCTTCCAAGTCGACATCTACCAAGAGTTCGAAACAATCCAAAGAGAAGTCGACTGGGTCATCCAACAAACAGCAAGGTGACACTGTTAGCAGCCGTACTCGGAGCCACGGTTAGATTTGTTGCATAGGCGCTCAGGGGCTTGCAGGTTCTCGGCGTTCCTTGGTGTATTACTGTATGTATAATTATCCAACGTTGAATTAAACGACACAGTTATCTCAGGGTACAAGTATTTGCTGCCTATAATCCAAGTCCCTTCATTGTCAATTGATTCTGTTTTATACGAAGGTGACCCAACACGAGCCATCTATGGTATGTTGCTCCTCGTCTTTCATGTCCTTCGATTCGATATGAAGCCAAGTGGACTCATCCACTGCCCAAATTTAACTTCTAGAATCCATCTATGTGATTCTGGTCCTGCAGAAAGGGGCAGAATCCTTCGCAAGAGCTGCATCTTGCTCATATGAGAATCCTGCAAGTGCTCGCTTTGATGTCAGAGCGTCATATGCGGTGTTGGTGACTACTGTTGGAAGCATGTCAGCACCAGTGGCCTGTTTTTCCCCCTAATCTTCCCATCGAGGAACTAACAGAACCGCAAGACAGATCCGGCAGGCAGCTTATGTAGAAACGTTGGGCGATGCAATGGCCAAGCTCTCGCGGCCGCACAGACACGCACAGACGATCTCCGCCTCTCGGCGCTGCAGGACTCGTGCAGAACCAGGACAAGCATCAAGCAGTGGCTTAACCTAAAACATCCGCGCATTACGTACATGCCTATCAGCTCCTACGCATGAATAAGGACAATGGAGCTAAGCTGTCAATTGAGGTAGCTATGAAGAGAGAAAAGCGGCATGCTCGTTTGGTGAGAAGGCGAATCTGTCTAGCCTCATTGAATAGCTGCATTACTCTCTTTTGCTCGTCAAAACCAGTGAGATGGTGTATTGCCCCATACAGCTCTAGTCGGGTCTTTTTTTCTCCCGAACCTCTCGCTTTGCAGATCATAACTGCTTCTTTAATAACATCTTTCTATGCCATACCGTTCATGCAGCTCGGCTAATACCCTTTGCCTCCCGACCACCCCCCAAAATGACGACAATCCGGCCGTGCACACGGCTCAGGCTCCGAGCTATCTCCTACCCGGGAATGGTCCTCCAAAAGGCCCGTTGATCATGGGTGGTGTTGATTCCTGGAGGATCGACAATTGGTCGCGGTGGAGGCGTTCGTGAGCGGGCTTGTCAAGCTTCGGTGCTCACTCTTTCTTTGGTCAAAAGGGCGACGACATCCCCACACTGTCAACATGGATCGGTGACGGGCCCCCAGGGTTTCCCCAGACCATGATCTACTGAAACGCCGATTGTGAATGCTACCTTGACTCTCGCGGCCATTTTACTTGGTTCGTTGAGACACGATCTAGATTTCCACGGACAGACAAGCGTTCTCAAACATCGACTGACCGCATGGCGAGTTCACAGATGGATTTTGATGCAGATTGGCAGGACCAGCACCGGCAGGATGGGCTATTTGCGACGTCGGTGGTCATGGTGGCTTTGGCCAGTAAGCTTCTTCGACGGTGATAATCATGATAACGGTGAAGCAACTCCAGTTGCTAATCAAGAAACACTTGCGTGACAGCGTTCTTCGTCGTCTTACGATTGCTGAGTCGCTTCATCCTCATTCGGAACCCGGGACCGGACGACTACTGGATGGTGGCCGCTCTGGTAATGCTCACAGAAGTCTCGTTTGGAGGGGTTGAAGAAGAACGTGAAGCTCATGCATGCATCCTCACTAGATCTTTGACATCGGCTACTTGGGAGACTTGTTCGTCGGGCGAAATAACCATATGGGGTTTCCCATGACGATGCTCACGCCCGATAACATGATCTCTATTATCAAGGTTCGTCAAGAAGCCCTTCTGCAACAACAACCGTGACGAAGGCTGAGTCTTGGCAAGGCGACTTTGGCGATCGAGGTGATCTACTACACCACGATATTATGTATCAAGGCGTCCATCTTGTTCACCTACCTCCGGTTTGGTATGTCACCGAGTGACCTCATACTGCGATGCTCTCGAGACCTGTACTCACATTCAACAAGCCGTGACCCCTAGGTTCCGCTTCCTGTGCATCGTGACCGTCATCGTGCACTCGGTATTCTACCTGCTGTGCTTGTTTGTCACCTTGGGCCAGTGCCGGCCGCTGCACAAGCTCTGGGACTTGACTAGAATGGAGCCGGGCACATGTATCAATACGACGGCGTTCTTTTACTGTCAGTAATCATACCTTCCAAGAAGAGAAGGCCAGACTCTTAGAGACATTGCTGACAAATCCCCAACATACAGTCACATCAGCATTCAACATCATCACCGACATCTGGATCCTGGTGCTCCCCATCAAGGCGCTGCGGAGCATCGAGCGGCCGACCCGCGAGAAGGTGGCCCTCTTCTTCATCTTTGGCGCGGGCACCTTCGCGGCCATCGCGTCCATCATCCGGCTGCACACCATCTACACGTACACCGAGGCCGAGGACCCGTTCAAGAACAGCCTGCGCGTCAACGTGTGGTCCATGATCGAGATCAACGTGGCCATCTGCTGCGCCAGCGTGTCGGCGCTCAAGCCCGTCTTCAGCCGCGGGCAGCGGCAGCGCTCCCGCGCGGCGCGGTCCTCGGCCTCGGCGACCACGGCGTCCGAGGACCACCAGCACCAGCACCAGCAGCCGCGCAGGAGCACGGCCTCGCGCAGGTCGCTCTGGCACCTGCGCTCCGGCAGCAAGGCCACGAGCAGCTCGTCCAACACGAACTCGTCGTCGTCGCACGACGAGGAGAAGGCGCTGGGGCCGATCGACGAGCCCGCGGAGCCCAGGCCGGTGCGCCCGCCGCCGGTGCCGCTGGTTCTCGACGGCGGAGACGGGGTGCCGTCGCGGATCCCGACCGTCCTGAGGAGTCGGTACGAGAACAACCTCGTCTCGGACACGACTGATAGCAGCATGTTTGTCTTTACGCCGCTGAGCCCTCGGCCCAAGGATGGAGAGGGAGTGGGAGTTGAGAATGGGCCAAGCAGCTCGGGAGATATGCTTCCAATTCAAAAATGAGAAACGCGTTTGAGATGGCGTTGTAATGGCTGGAGGGCTTTCAGATGGAGGAAATTACCTGAAGAAGTTGAGCGCAATTCAATGTTCATTATATGCTATTACATGCTTGAGCTCACTACTGATTTTCAGCAGCCCAGGACCACCATCTGCTTGTGATCTGTAATGTCAAAATCAATGATGGCAAATTTTAATGTGAGCCAGTTTTTCCATTGCCTGCACGCGCCAAACTCATCATTGCAAAAGATGAGACATTCTCCCAATGATCGCGAACGGAGGAGTTCGAATTAGTTGATGGTGAAAACAGAGAGAACCAGAATAAGAAGTGGTAGCTTCTGTTTCTGTAAAGCACATCTGGATGGGGACAAGCGAGCTCAAAGCCAATCTTCACAGCTCTATGCTTATCTCTTCTGTAGATTTCATGTCAACTTGACAAGTATGAAACGCTCCGAAGCCCAGAGTTGCTCAAGTTGACGGTTGTCAGTACTAGGGTTGAGAGCTACCTGAGTAGGTGTAATTAGCAATAGAGAGAGTATATCGTATCAAAAAGATACATGAGGAATCGGCCTAGAGACCCGAGACTCGCCCATCCCAAGTCTAGAGCCCAACTCTGCGGGGTTTATGATGAATACTGTACTTCCGGAGACTCTGATGGCCAGGTCTGGATGAAGCATCTCCGCGTATCTCCCCAGCTTTGCTCGTGGGGCTTATCAGATCTTATCGCGACAGAAGAGTTGGCAAAGCCTGGGGCATGATTGGTCGAACCAAAAACCTCACTAAAATGGCGTCAGCGACCCTGGAAATTTCAGCATCGCCCATTCGACGGATAAGGCAAAGAATTGTCTAAGAGGACGATGGGACCGACACCCGGCTTAGACAGAAACTTCGACCCGGACCGGCCTCGGGATCTGGAAAGTCGAGACGGAACATCTTCTTTCTTGTCTTCCAGACTTATATCTTCCCTCCCTTGAAAGATCACACCTTCTAGCTAATTTGAGACGGGAGAGAAGAACAAGCACCAATTGACTTGCCCTCGAGTGGCGCTCTCCTCTCCGACGAGACTCACGGCTGGCGAGGCCGTCTCTCACACACATCCACGCCCTAACTCGCCTTCCTTCATTATGGCACAACCACAGTCCTCTCCCAGCTACCACACCTCTCTCCTCACAGCCCTCGACTGCAGGTCACACATCCACCTGGTCATCGGCTCCAACCCTCTGGCTGCCGCCCGCTGCGGCCAGAGCATATCCGCCGGCGCGACCCCGATCCTCATTGCCCCGGCCGCGGCAGAGCTTCACTATGGCCTGCAGCAGCGCATCGACGCCGGCGAGGTCAAGTGGCTCCAGAAGCCCTTCGAGGATGCCGACCTGTCTACCCTAGGCCGCGAGGAGGTCGACCACGTCGTCGACGCCGTCTTCGTCACCTCGGGCACCAGCTGCGACCCGGCGCACATATCTGCCCTGTGCCGCAGGAAACGCATCCCCGTCAACGTCGTCGACTCGCCGCACCTCTGCACCTTCTCCCTCCTGTCTACGCACACCGACGGACCCCTCCAGATCGGCGTCACGACAAACGGCCGGGGCTGCAAGCTCGCATCCCGCATCCGCCGCGAGGTCGCGGCTTCCCTACCCAAGGACCTCGGCGCCGCGTGCGCCCGCCTCGGCGACGTCCGGCGGCGCATCCGGCAGGAGGACGTCGCGGCACAGCATGCCGTCGCCGACGACCTCGACGATTCCGTCGACCAGAGCGCGTCCTTCAACCGGCTCGTGCTCGAGGCCGACCTCGACGCCGCCAAGAACCGGCGCATGCGCTGGCTGTCGCAGGTCTGCGAGTACTGGCCGCTCAAGCGCCTCGCCGCCATCACCGACGCGGACGCCGAGGCCGTGCTGAGCGCCTACCCGGGCGGCGGCAGCCTGCCCACGGCTACCACCACCGACGCCGGCCAGACGTCGCCAGCACACAACCCCAACCCGAACAGTGTCCACGGCGGATCCACGAAGAAGGGCCGCATCATCCTCGCCGGCAGCGGGCCCGGCCACCCGGACCTCCTGACCCGCGCGACCCACCGCGCCATCCTGGCCGCCGACCTCGTCCTCGCCGACAAGCTCGTGCCCCAGGGCGTGCTCGACCTCGTCCCGCGCCGCACGCCCGTCACCATCGCCCGCAAGTTCCCGGGCAACGCCGACGCCGCGCAGGAGGAGCTGCACGAGGCCGCCATCGCCGCCGCCCGCTCCGGGCTCACCGTCGTCCGCCTCAAGCAGGGCGACCCGTTCCTGTACGGCCGCGGCGGCGAGGAGGTCGAGCGCTTCCGCGCCGCGGGGCTGGGCGCCGCGACGACCGTCCTGCCCGGGGTCACGAGCGCGCTGAGCGCGCCCCTCTTCGCCGGCGTGCCGCCCACGCAGCGCGACGTGGCGGACCAGGTCCTCATCTGCACCGGCACCGGCAAGAAGGGCAAGCCGCCCGCCCCGCCCGGCTACCGCGACGCCCGCACCGTCGTCTTCCTCATGGCGCTGCACCGCATCTCGGGCCTCGTCGCCGAGCTGACGGAGCGCACGGAGCAAGAAGTCGCCGCCACCGCCGCCGCCGCCGACGGCCAGGACTCTTCCGCGGACGGAAGCAGCCAACAGCACAAGCGGCGCCTGTGGCCGCGGAGCACGCCCTGCGCCGTCATCGAGCGGGCCAGCTGCCCGGACCAAAAGGTGATCCGGACGACACTGGCGCACGTGGTCGAGGCGATCGAGCAGGAAGGGAGTAGGCCTCCCGGGCTGCTGGTCGTGGGCAAGGCGTGCGAGGCGCTGTACACGCCCGGGAAGGGGCGGTCGTGGGTTGTGGAGGATGGGTTCAAGGGCTTGGATTTGGACGAGCTGGTTACTCCTGGCATGGCGGCATTGGCATAGACCGGCATTTTGGGTTTGAAAAGCATCAGCGAGCACAAGGGAGAAGCATAGATAGCATACCGTGATCAATATGACCATTCGGGGCAACTCGAGATTGTAACAACAAAAGACAGCCTTTAAGGGGATGACCAGTAATCATTTCAGCGGGAGCTGTGATTGATCGCTGTGCATCAATGAGCGAGATCGGTGCCCAGAGTTCACTCACAGAGTAGTGGAGGGCTTTCTATGATTTGCAGGTTATTGTACTCTTTTTTTATTTTCACTTTCCCTCTTATTCTCCAGGGACGCCTCTACTTAAAAATCAACGAAAAAGCACTCGCTATCATGACTCAGACGATCCCTCTTCCTCCTCAAACAGCACCAAGACCGTGCCAGCCTTGCAGATATCGCCCTCCTTATGCGCCAGCTTCTTGATCGTCCCGTTCTGCGGTGACCTGATGACAGTCTCCATCTTCATCGACTCGATACTAACAAGGGACAAGATTCATTAGCACACACACACAATCGCTCTCACATAAGCAAAGAAGGGGGAAGAGTTCTTGTCACTTACACCACCAACGGCGCGCCCTTCTCAACAGTCTGCCCCTCCTCGACCTCGTTCCTCAGGATCTTGCACGGCATGGGCGCCGCCACCGACCCGGCGACCTCCTTGAGGCCGAGCGCCTTCTCGAACCACGAGGGCTGCACCAGCGCCAGCTCCGTCTTGGTGCCGAGCTGGAAGACCGACAGCTTCTGCTCGTTGGTCGGGTCGGCCACGAGCGTCGTCTCGACGCGCGACAGCGGGAAGTACGTCCGCAGGGTATTCGACGTCGATCCCGGCGTCGACGATGACGATGATGATGAAGAAGAAAGCGGCTCGCTGACGATGCTGTCAAACTCGACCGGCATCTCGCTGCCCTTGCGCGACACGCGCGCGTTGAACAGGTTGCGCCCGGCCTGCGTGACGCTCACCTCGACGACCTCGCCCTCCTGCTCGCTGTACCCGTCGACGACCTTGAACGCGTACTTGCGCTCCCCGTAGGCCGCTGCGCTGCCGAACCCGAGCCCCTCGCCGTGCGGCCGGCTCTCCTGCCGGCCCTGGCTGCTGCTGCTGCTGCGGAGCAGGCCGAGCGCCGCCTGGACAAAGACCTCGTCCTCGACGCGGCGCGGCCGGAACAGCTCCTCGCGCCACTTGTCGATGAAGCCCGTCTCGACGTCGCCCTCGACAAAGGCGCGGCTGCGGCACAGCCGCTTCAGGAACTCGATGTTGGTGCTCAGCCCCACGACCTCGTACTCGCGCAGCGCCAGCTCGAGCTTGCGGATCGCCGTCTCGCGGTCCTTGCCGCGCACGATGAGCTTGGCGATCATGCCGTCGTAGGCCTCGGACACGGTGTCGCCCTGCACGAAGCCGACGTCGATGCGCACGTCCTCGCCCGTCGCCGGCGTGGCCAGGTGCACGAGCCGGCCCGAGTCGGGCATGAAGCCCTTCTCCGGGTTCTCGGCGTAGATGCGCGCCTCGATGGCGGCGCCGCGCTCGGCGATGCGCGCCTCGATCTCGTCCTGCGTCAGGGGCAGCCTCTCGCCCGCGGCGACCTTGAGCTGCCACTCGACCAGGTCGGTCCCCGTGACCATCTCGCTGACGGGGTGCTCGACCTGCAGGCGCGTGTTCATCTCCATGAAGTAGAAGCGGTCCGTGTCGCGGTCGAGGATGAACTCGACGGTGCCGGCGCCGACGTAGCCGACGGCCAGGGCCGCCGTGCGCGCCTTGTCCCACAGGTCGCGGCGCAGCGCGTCGTCGAGCAGGGGGGCCGGCGACTCCTCGAGGATCTTCTGGTGGCGGCGCTGCACGCTGCAGTCGCGCTCGCCGAGGGCGACGCAGCCGCCGTGCCGGTCGGCAAACACCTGCACCTCGACGTGGCGCGGGCGCACAATGTACTTCTCGACGAGCATGACCTCGCCGCCCTCGCCGAACGAGGCGCGGGCCTCGGCGCGCGCGCTGCGCAGCTGGGCCTCGAACTCGGCCTCGGCGTGCACGATGCGCATGCCCTTGCCGCCGCCGCCCTTGACGCTCTTGAGCAGCACCGGGTACGTGATCTCCCTGGCGCGGGCGGCGAGCTGCGCCGCGCCCTGCTGGTCGCCGTGGTAGCCCGGCACGCAGGGCACGCCGGCGGCGGTCATGATCTCCTTGCTGCGGGCCTTGTCGCCCATGTCGGCCATGGCGGCGGCGGGCGGGCCGACAAAGGTGATGCCCGCCTCCTCGCAGCGGCGCGCGAACGCGGCGTTCTCGCTCAGGAAGCCGTACCCCGGGTGCAGGGCCTGGATGCCGTGCTGGCGGGCGAGGGCGATGATGCGCTCGCCGTCGAGGTAGGCCGAGGGGGCTCCCAGGGCGAGGCTGTAGGGCGTGCAGGTGGCGTGCTGCGAGGTGGCGTCAACGTCGGTGTAGAGCGTCGTGGTGCGGATGCCAAGCCTGCTGGCGGTGCGGTGGATGCGCAGGGCGATCTCGCCGCGGTTGGCGATCAGGAGGGAGGTGATTGGCGTGACATTGGGGGCGGCCGACGAGGGTTGCGACGAGGATTGTAGGCCGCTGGTGGTGGAGAGGAGACGGAGGGGATTGCGGAGGGGGAGCCGGGCGTGTGTGCGCTTGATGGACCGCATGGTGGTGGCCCGTGATGCTTGATGATGATGACGACCTGGGGTGTCCTCACTCACACCGTGATAGTAGCGCAGCCTCTTGACATGAAACAGAAGAGAGAAATCCAGCAAACTAGAGCAGGCCAATCCTCAGGAGAAGAAAAAGACGATACTAATTCATTTCCCTCCTCAAATCAGAGAAAATCTGGGGAAGAAAGGGGATAGAAAGAAGTTGTTGTTGTGTGCACAATCCCAAACCCGAAGTCAGCCATGATGGCCGTGAGTAGCCGCATTCCCGGCCGCTGGAAGCCGCCGTGGCCGCCCTCCACTGTGCCTGTTCCTTGTGACCCTGGGCGATAACGATAACGGCTTCTCCGTGGACGTCATTTCTGCCAGGGGGCGTGTCTTTTCCCCAAACTTTCCCCGCTCCCAGCAGAAAAGAACCCCCAGCTCTTGACTAATCCGGAACGCACATGGTCCAAGCTTCTGGTCCAGAACATGAGATGATGAGAGAGACAAGAGAGAGCAGCAAATCTCAGCCCACTGTCTGACCTCGCCTCACACAACAGCAGCCACCACTTCGCAGCAGAAGCAGCAGCAGCACAACAAGATCGACAAGCCATGGAGCAGCAAATAACACTGAATCACGAGGCGTCCGCCGGCGACACCCACAAACGATCCACATCCACCCTGCCCCCAGAGGTGGTGCAATGCCTCGAGAATGCCCGCTTCGTACGTCTCGGACTGCCCCTCACTCGCTCACTCGATCATCAAGAGAGAGAGAGAGAGAGAAGATATGCCCAACTGACAACATACACACACACACGAACAGCTCCACCTCGCGACCTGCACCGACAACCAGCCGCACGTCTCCCTCATGAACTACACCTACCTCCCCTCGAGCCCCTACTCCCCCGCCCCCGTCATCGTCATGACCACCAACCCGGCCAGCAAGAAGACCAACAACCTCGTCGAGAACCCCAATGTCTCCCTGCTCGTGCACGACTGTAAGCCTGGCTGGCCTGTTATCAAAATCCCATCCAGACAACAAGAACATGTCTCTTTACTAATCCCATGTTATTAAACAAAAAAAAAACAGGGGTCTCCCACCGCCCGCCGACCTCGCACCGCCGCCCCTCGGGCGGCTCCCCCGGCCCGGAGCACCGCTCCTCCCTCGCCTCCCTCCTGCTCAACCTCAACACCTCGGCCGTCTCCTCCATCAGCGCCACCATCGGCGGCTCCGCCCGCCTCGCCGAGCGCGGGTCCGACGAGGAGGCCTACTACCGCCAGCAGCACCTCGAGAACAACACCTTTGACCAGGAGGTCGTCCCGGGCGCCTTCCACAGCCAACACCAGCAACAACAGCAGCAAGACAGCAACAGCACGGGAGATGGCCAGGGCTGCTTCGTCGCGGGCGAGGAGGTCAGGGTCGTGGTGGTCAACATCAAGGACGTGAGGATCAGCGACTGGAAGGGCCAGGTCAGGGACTGGGATATCGTCCCGCAGGACGGCCCGGCGCCGGCGATCAACGGGGCGAGGTAGTGTGCCAAGTCTAATATGAATGTAAAACTCTGCCAAGCGTAATCTCATCCGTGACGTTTGTGCGACATTAATGTTGTTGCAATTGAGAGAATCAATGTCCATCGAGGTGGGCGGGTTTGCTCTCCCTCTAGGTATCTACTTCACGCAGCCCAGTAACTCTGTTTTCAGTACATCTGGTAAGATGCTGCTTGATATGCGTCGAATTGCGTTGCATTTTGCTACACCTTGACTACCCCAAGGCCTGTTGTATTATTTTGACTGCCAATTTTGTCTTGCCCTTGTTTCCGTGTATTTTTGGCTTTGATGTTGCAAACCAGACCAGACCAGACCAGACCAGACCAGACCGTACCACCTTAAAAAAAGGAAATCATATGCCGTATGGAAGACCAGAAACGCCAAATGCCGCTAACCGAATATGTGAAAGAGAGAAAGAATGACCCGTCCTCTGGGATGGGACGAATATTCCTCACTTGGCCCACTCGACAACCTCGAGGGCCATCATGACGAGCACCAGCGTCGACGGCAGGATCCAGATGACGTAGCTCTGGAACAGGATCCTGCCCATGACGGACTCGTACACGCCGTTGATCTGGCAGATCTGCGCCAGCTGCAGCGCGCTCGGCGCCCCCGTCAGCAGGAAGCACACGATGACGAAGATGGGGTCGTCGAGGATGCTGATGGGCACAAACTTGGCGAAGAGCGCCAGGACCGGCGCCATGACGAGCGTGGGCAGCAGCATGCGCGACACCAGCGACGCCACCAGCAGCCTCTTGCCGATCTGCGCCTCCTCCGGGTCGCGGCTGTCGTGGTTCTGCGTGTTGCGCGCCAGGTTGGCGCCCAGGACCACGAGGATCAGCGGCACGGCGACGCCGGCGCTCTGGCTGACGGCGCTGGTGACGCTGTTCTTGACAAAGGAGCCCTCCTTGAAGAAGAGCTTCTGCAGCTCCGGGATCGACGCCACCACGATGGCGATGAGCATCGCCCACAGCGGCGGGTTCATGAACTCCCAGAGGAAGGCGTAGAAGCGGAGCCAGCCCCGGTGGAGGACTATCAGGGTCTTCTGGGCCCAGGAGGGGAGGCTGGCGTAGACACGGCTTCCTGCCTTTGTAGCAGATCCCGTGACTCGTTGCCTGGTCTTGCGAGCCAAGATCCGGACGCGGACTTGGACTCCCTTCAGGCCCTCGGGGATCTCGATGTCGTCATTGTTACGGATCCGCGGGAAGGACAACATTCCATCGAGGGAGCCATCAGACAGCGTCCTATAATCGCCGTTGATAGGACCGGCAATGTGTCCCTTGCCCTTCTTCGTCGGCGTGTGGACGATCTCCTCCTCGTCATCCTCCGAGTCGTTGGGCGAAGCTCTCGAGTGTGATCCAACCGGTGTTCGACCGGCGGGCTCATAGCCGTCCGAGTCGTCAAAGATCGAATTATGTTCATGAGCTTCATGAGCCTCCACAACAAGGGCAGGATCGACGCCGGTGATCGCGGGCACGGCGTCTTCCTCGTCGGGGTCGTCCCGGTATCTACCCTCTTCGGCGTTTTCTTCGCAGTACTCGGGATACTTGCTCTTGGGCGCAAGCAAGACGTGGTAGCCCCAGCTCCAGCGAACCAGCTGCCCGAGCTGCTGGAAGACCAAGAGGTACAGGATGCCTCGAGCGCCGACCTCGTCATCGTTGTCGCCGGGGATCCGGTCCCAGTGCAACCCCGATATGGTTTGGGACAAGGACAGCACGAGCGAGATGGGGAGAGAGTTGGAGTTGCCAAAGACACCCATGGCCGTAACAAAGTTCGAGGCCCGCTTGTTGAAGCCAAACACCTTGGACACGAGCCTCGAAACGAGCAACGACACCAGGGTCTGGATGACGAAGATGACCGGGATGATGGCGAGCTCGAGCAGCTTGTCCGAGTTCAGCTGAGAGGCGAGTTTGGTGAAGATCAGGCAGGGCGTGAAAAGCATCACGTTGAGGTTGGCCAGGAACTTTTGCTTGTCGGCATCGAAATGGCCAAGTCGTGCGACAATGTAGCCCGGCAAGCTGACGCAGACGACCTCCATGACGGCCTCGAAGACCAGGAGGACCAGGTGGCTCATCGATGGGTGTGTTTCATGGCGATTCTTCTTGAATACGACGAATGGAAGCTGGCCCATGCTTTCTTGCATCTCGGCGATCCTGAACGATTTCGGGGAAGTGAAAGTCGCCATCGTGGCCGAACTTGACTCGTATTTTGGCGACACTGGGAGAAGCGCTTTTGGTCCCTTTGATAAGGTGGAATTTGGGGGCTTTCACCCAAAAATGCGGTGTAAAATCAGACAGTCGGTTCGTGATTTATCGATACGATGTTTGCAGTGATGGATTGGTCTATTGGGAGCAGCTTTGGTCTCAAGGTGTGCTACTGGTCGGGATTCTCGGGTGATTTGCTTGGAGGTTGGCAGGGACCAGCTGCGACGGCACTGATTTAGTCGATCATGGTCACTGTGATGGTGGCAAGTGGCAGTCTCGTGTGGGTGTGCGTTGGTGAGGTTGAGAAAGCCGCCGATGTTCTTCACGGAGATTCACAAATAGGTTTGTTGTCGAGCAAGAGAGAGAAGAGACGAGCAAGATTAGAGCTGGCTGGTCGGGGATGTCGAAACAGTCTGCGAGAGTTTGCTGCGGTGCGCAACACTGCTGAAACTGCCTGATAAGGAGTGTTTCCCACAGAGTTACACTGACCTGCATTTGCCTGCATTAGGGGCCCCACATCGGGTCAAGGCCGCACCTCCAGGGCTGTGATTGCACCACGGCGAGCCACTCAGAGGCGGAGAGGGGCGAATTTGGTCCGGGCTGGGCATTTTGGCGAGCTAGAGACACCTAGAGGCACCTAATAAGGCTTGTCCAGAGGGGGTGTGCCCGCGGGATGTGGTGAACAGATAGTGACGACGCCAAGCTGAGTGTTGTGTTGCCCGCCTTATCAATGACTATTTTGCAGAAATGGATCGAATGCTCTCACGGCTCTTGCGCTCGTCTCTCCGAGCCTATGTAGCTTATTTGGCCCCTCACAACCCCATACATCTCAACCCTCGAGAGGATATTCGAGCATCATGATATTTTGAGCATGATTTGTGTGCCTCTAAATGCGAGGTAGAGGTAGCTGCTGCCTACCTACAGGTAGTTTTTGTTAGCCTCAGAGTTTAATTGCCTGCAGCGCACTTTTCCGGAGCCGCCAAGGGAGGGAGTCCGCGCGCGCTTCCAGGCCTCCCAGGCCTCCATTCCGCCATGGAACAATTGCTGCGGCCAGCGATGACGCTGACTGACAACACACCACGCACGCCACCGGCAAGAGGCCAGGTATCCACCGTGTTCCTGACAAGGCCAAGGCTAGCGCTTCTGGTACCGCGTCGGGACATCCAGCCAGAAAACGTGGCCCAGCCTCGACACCTTGTTGGAGGGTGCTCTCCGGACCAATCATGGGCCCCAACTCCAAGAAAGACGGCCTCGATGCCGGGGGCGGTTCTTGATGGCGATAAGGCCCGCAGGACGAAAAGGTAGGTGGCTGCTCCCGCTTCCCGACAGGATCAGCGTTCTTGAAAGGGCCCCCCGAACCCCGCACGCACTTTCAGGCAATCAAGATGGGTATCGAAATCAAGGAAGAAGGAGGCGTCGCGTGCCTTTCAATGTGGACAAATCCAGGGACCTGGAGCTCTTTCAGGGCATTCTCTTGGGAGCTGAGGCCTGGGGTGGTATCCGATTCGTCAGCGGCGTTGTTTCAATCTGGGGCAATGCCCCTCTCAGCTCGTTGAAACAGATGCGGTCCATTCTGACATGTCAGTATATGCTGACAGCAAATCATCCCAGTTCTTGCTCCGTCGCTCGGTCTCTGTTGATCAATGCAAGCAAGGCCAGGCAGGCAGGTGGATGGATCAACCGGCCAGAGAGCTCGGAGGCTTGGCTGTGTCGCCTTTGTAGCACGTCTTCGATGCTGTGTTGCCATGCTAAGCCCGCTGGATGGCGAAAGACGCGTACCCGTGACATGGGGAACCTTTTCTTATCTATCACTCCCACCGCTGACCAAGAAAGAGTGGGAGGTTCATCCATGACGGTGAACAAGACAGAGCATTGGGCCCCTTTAGAAGCTGCAAGTTAGCCATCCTGTAGGTCTCGTGATGGAGCTCGACCTGTGTTGTCACATATCAGACCAGATGACGACAGATCTGCTCAGTTGGGTATCTATCGACATACTTGTAGACGGAGAGGCGCGAACTCCATAGGTGCAGCAGGACGCGGAGGGGAAAGGGTAGGTGTCTAGTGGCTCCACATGTGCACCAAGAGCCCGGAAAGCAAGCAAACGGTTATGAGGGCTGCTGTACCTACCTACCTAGAGCCTAGGTAGGTACATGCGACATAACTACTTGTACGTGGACCAAGGAGTCTATCATATTCTCGTGAAGGGGCTTTCTGTTGCGTTGGGCCAGGCACACCAGTCAAGGTGTTTCGCCACCCAATTGATGTGTAAGGAGAGCTCTTGCGCCAAGGGTGGCTTGGCTGGGAATCGTCTGAATGTTCTCTTTGAGGCATCTGCTGTATCTATGCTGCTATTGGAGATGTAACATCAGAATACTACCCGGGGCCAGGGACCATTTGACTCATGAGACTTGACCAGCCATTCAGGATAGGCAAAACCGAATGAAGTCACAGTCAGCAGAGCAGAACAGCAGATCCCACGAGAGGATGGCGGGGGGGGCAAGCCAAAGTGTCTTGTTTCAGATTGGACAGGGGATCGAGCTTTTTGGAGCTACGATCCTTGATTTTCCTCGAGGATCGGCGTCACTCCGCCTTCCATCGACAACGGCAATGGGAATTCTGGTTGGCCACCATGGCAATGGGCATGGGACAAATCCGCATGGACCCCCGGCAAAAAAAGACACAGACGTCAACGACCCGGCTCGTCTTGCAGGCCGTGTGCAAGGCCGTGCTAGGTCAAGCCACACCAAGGAAAATCCAAGCTTCCAAGCTTTGGGCCGCACCGTCAACGTCATCGCCCCAAGCCGGCTGCATAAGGCGAAGGATCTGGATACATGTGATAATGCGCATTCCACCAACGTGCGGTGAGTAGATACAGAGGGGCTTTCTCTTCACGATGTCGAATGGACCATGTTTCCAGAGAGACCATTCGATAACACTGTCAGTTGCATGATCATGAAAAAGAAACAATTGACTTTTCCTGCACATTGCTGAGAGTCAGAGTCAAACAGAGTAGAAGCATCGAAGTGCAAGGAAGGAAAGAGTCAGGCCAAGTCTCTGTGGCTCATTTCAGGCGGGCTACCTAGGTAGTGACTCGGAGCGATTTCCCCGCTGTCGTAGTCCTTGGAGGCAGGTAGTTACCTCTCTAGGGAGTGACATCCATGGACTGGCGCTGTAACCTCCGCATCTGTAACGGCGGCTTTCCACTGGAAGAAAGCCCCAATTCCTCAAGTAAGCTTGACGTTAAAGCGCGCAAACCCGACGTCTTGGGCCAATGGGCGCTAAATCTGGGCATCTCCAACTCGGCCCAGCAGCAGCAGCAAGAAAAATATGCCCACTTGATGCCAGAATCCCACCATTGACCACCACACTGCCTGTCCACTCAAACACTCAAGCCACTCTTAACCCTCTCACCCAGGACTGCATGCATGCAATTTCTCTCCATTCTCTCCAGATCACCACTCCTCTCTACCCAGAACGGACAAGTCTGGCTTTTGCTCTGACGCACGCACTGCATTACGACCTCAGTCTCCGTATTCGAGGATCTTGCCCTCTCTTGTTCTCAATCCCCGGCCAGGGTCATCCTCGTCCTCTTCGATAAAGCTACCCTCGCCTTCCGAGTCAGTGAACAACTTTCTCTCTCTGTGACTGAAAACACAACTCGCACGTCTGTTACGAGAATCTGCAACCCACCACTAAGCCAAAGGATTTTTCTACTCAATTGTTTTTTTTTTTCTCGATTTCGCCTCCCGGGAAGCACTGCCACCATCGAGAATTGCCGCCGCTATCTTCTAGGCCGGTCTAGGTCCACGGTCGATTTCGTCTTCGCGCACACCCCCCCGTCTCGGGTCGGATCGCGGGGTTGTAGTCTTGCCCGAACCTCAATTCAACCTTGACCACGACGGCACTACATATCCTCAGTCCCTCGCAGATTTTGAATCTCATGCTGGTGCACCGATAGAACGGGAGAAAACTTTTTTCGTCTGCTGCCACAGCAGACCCCGAGCCCTCTTGTCCGGGCACCCAACCACGACACGATGGACGACTCAGACTCGGTCCCCGCGACGCCCGACGAGCTCATCGACAGCAATCCGGCCTCTCCTGGTTCTGTCGACAACTCCTCAGAGGCCAGCACTCCCTTCGATCCCCCCAGCTCCAGCTCGGACCACGCCCCTCCCCTGCTCTCGAAAGATGCGCCGAAACGAGTCCCCTCCCTCCGCACAGTGTCCGACCCGCAGGGCAGCAGCCACATGAGCCCGAGCTCCAGCGTCACGGGGACGCTGACAAACGCGAGGCGGCCGCCGCCCTCGGCAGGCAGCCTGCCAATGGATCTCATGGCCAAGGCGCGGGCATTACAGCAGCAGCGGATGGGCATGGCCCCGCGCCCCGGCGTCCCTGGCCCCAACGGCGGGTCCTTGTCAGACTCGCATTCGCCTATCGGAGCCGGGTCGCCCATGGGCCAGCTCCCGGGCGGTGTTCCCGGTAATCTCAGGTTACCGCCCAACCTCGGCATGGGCAGGCCGTTGCCACCCGGATTTCCAAAGTCGGCTCCTGTCGTGCCCAGCGTCGGCGGGCGGAAACCGGGGCTTAGTGAGCGGAGGCAGATGAAGCTGGGTGGCTTGCCCGGCGGTCCCGGTAGTTCAGGTGCAGGCACACCAAGACTGTCGGACCTGGGCGGGGGCGGCGGGCCACAGCGGCCTTCGCTGAACGGCACGAGCAGGGACTCGAAACTTCACGACTTCAAAAACTACATCGACGCCGAGAAGGGCTGGATCACCTTTGAGGGCGCCGCAACGATCACCAGGACAGGTGTCAACTTTGCAAGCGGGCAGACCTTCTCCATCTCCCTGGACGAGATTCAGGTCTTGGACGAGCTGGGCAAGGGCAACTACGGGACGGTGTACAAGGTTCGCCATGCGCGGCCGGTCAAGCCCCGTTTTGGGCAGGGCCTGAGTGGCTTCAAAGCCCCTTCCCGACAGAGCTCCGGGACGGACAAGGACGACTCATCCCTGGAGAACTCGTTGTCGAGCCTCAACTCGTTACCGGCACAAGGTGGTACATCAGGGAGGGTCATGGCGATGAAGGAGCTCCGCTTGGAGTTGGAGGAGTCCAAGTTCACCACCATCCTCAAGGAGCTGGTCATTCTGCACGAGTGTGTTTCGCCTTACATCATCGATTTCTACGGAGCGTTCTTCCAGGAAGGCGCAGTGTACATGTGTATCGAGTACATGGACGGAGGCTCTATCGACAAACTCTATGCGGGTGGCATCCCTGAGAACGTGCTGCGGAAGATCACCTACTCTACCGTAATGGGGCTGAAGGAGCTCAAGGAGAAGCATAACATCATCCACCGAGACGTCAAGCCGACCAACATCCTGGTCAACACGCAAGGCCAGGTCAAGATTTGCGACTTCGGAGTGAGCGGGAACCTGGTTGCGTCCATCGCCAAGACCAACATTGGCTGCCAGAGCTATATGGCTCCCGAGAGAATATCGGGAGGCGGCAGCTCGCAGGCCGGGGCCAACTCGGAGGGCACGTATGGTGTACAGTCGGACATCTGGAGTCTGGGGCTCACAATCATCGAATGCGCAATGGGCCGTTACCCTTACCCGCCAGAGATCTCCTCGACCATCTTTAGCCAACTGAGCGTAAGTTTTCTGCTCATCACACTGGATGGTGTAACGTGATGGCCTTTCCTTTTACTAACCGTGGTACACAGGCAATCGTCGAGGGTGACCCTCCAGACCTCCCTGAAGAAGGATACTCGCCCACCGCCCAGGACTTTGTCCGCTCCAGCCTGAACAAGATACCCGCGAAGCGGCCGACGTACCCCATGCTGCTCGCGCACCCCTGGCTGAAGCCGCTGACCAAGCCCGAGACCATCACGGAGGATGACGAGGCCGAGGACGGCGAAGATGCGCTTGCGGACGCCGCTGCCAAGCTGAACCTGCAGCCCGGTGCCGGGGACGCCGAGGTCGCGTCCTGGGTGACGGACATCCTTGAGAAGAAGCAGAAGGGCCTGGTCTCGGATAAGAGCGAGAAGCCTGCGCTCCACGCCGCCCCTCTGGACTCTGTGAGCCCTGTCTCCAGCCCCATGGCGTGACGTCCACTCAACCTCGAGTTCGAAAAGAGAGAGAGAGGGAAGCCGCGCCAGTGACGACGAGACACGATTCCTGTTAGACGGACCAACGGCGTAGGCGGAGGGCTGGTTCTTTCCGCCCCTTTCAAGCGCTACACTTGTCCTTCGTTTGCATACAAAACCCACCGCCTCTTCTCCCGCTATCATACACGCATCTTTGCCTCTTAGTTTTTTTTTTTTTTTTCCTGGAGGGCGGTCCTTTGTTTATCTACTTGCATTCGCTTTGTCGTTGAATGCTCTTGTGTCTCTTTTGTTTTTTGGTACCGCACAGCACGGAGCGATTCGGGCGGTGGGCCAGGAGCAGGCGTTCCCTGTATACGCATTTCGGGATTAAGCCTAGAGGATCGCTTTTTTTTTCTTTTCTTTCTCTTTCTTTCTTCCCTTTTTTTTCTTTTTCTGATTTTAGTTGCGAATCATTGATTTTGAACCCTTTTTGTTTATACTTTTGTTAGAGACAACAATGCACAGAGAGGGAGAAACAATGCATGGAGTGGAAACATCTTGATTTGCTGTTGTACTTGTACCCAAAGACAAGAAAGGCGTAAAGAGACGGGACCCGTCGACGGGACGGGTCGGTGAAAGCATACACGTGGAAAAGAAAGGTTCAGGGATTGGGTGGGTGCAGGATGAGATTCCCTAGAAACACAATTTCAAATGGAGAGATGTCCGAGGCCGTTCCTGGACGTTGAGAGAGATTTGATTATTTGAATCGCTGTGAAAAACTGTCATGTGCTTGCTCTGTCGCTGCAGCACCACAGCCACCATCTTTGCTGATGGGTCTAAATACAATTCGGTGCCAGGCATAACTCGCTGCACCCAGTCCTATGTACACAAACATGTAGTATTGACAAGACTCTTCCCCCCAGCTGCCTGCTCTCTCATAAGGCTCTGCTCTCTCTCTCTCTCTCCCGCCTCGACATGGCATGTAAGAAGCGAACCTCTCTCGGTGCAGAATATACCTGGACCCTGTCTCGCGCTGTGAGACTCCATTTCCAGATGATGATGCCCCCGCCCCCCTTCTTTGACAAGAACTCCAGACTCCGCGCACACCTCGCACACATATACACACCGTCGGCTCTCTCTCGCCTTTTTCACCCAATGGTGATGACAACCATCCCCGCCTCTAGAGCTCCGAGTCCTGCTCACCCTTGCCGCCATCACTTGTCGTTGCCAAAGACGTCCCCGCCGTCCCCGCCGTCCCCGCCGTCCCCGCCGTCCCCACCGCCGGTGCCGCCGTCGCCGGAGCGTCGGGCTTGCTCTCTCTGGTAGTGGGCCCAGGCATCTCTCCATTTGCCAAGCCAAGAATCCACGTCACCGGGGGTTGGTCCGTCGGCGCCCTCGGCGGGGAGGAGGACGTCCCCGAGCCGGATGCGCCTGTAGGGGCTGGCCGGCTTGAAGGGGCTGGTGCTGCTGCTGTTGCTGTTGTCGCCCTTCTTTCCTCCTCCTCCTCCGCCTCCTGCGTTTCCCGCTCCTCCTGCTCCTGCTCCTCCTCCTTGCTCTGCAGCGTCGTCAGTGCTGCCTTCTTCTCCCTATCGTCCGCGTTAGCCTCCCCGTCCGTCAGGTGCAGGGCCTCCTCGACCTCGTCCGCCAGCTTAGATACCTCCTCCTCCTTCTCCTCGGCCGCTCTCTCCCTCGCCCGCGCGGTGCCCAGCTGCCTCTCGGCCTGCTCCTCGCCGACCGTGGCCCTCCACCGGCGCTCCAGCTCGTCGCGCCAGCCCAGCGCGTCGGCGAGCTCGCGGACGCCGGCGTCGCAGTCCTTGAGGACGAGGACGTCGTCGGGCCGGGAGCCGATGCCGCCGACCTGCTCGAGGTTGAAGAGCACGCGGGGCAGGTGGTGCGGCGTGTTCTGGGGCAGGAAGGCAAAGGGCTGCACGCTGAGCGACGTGCCCATGACGAGCACCAGGTCGGCGTCGTTGCGGGGCACGTCGCTGGCCTCGAAGAAGCGGCGCGGCAGCTGCTCGCCAAAGAAGACGATGTCGGGCTTGACGAGGCCGCGGCACTGCGCGTCGGCGCAGCGCGGCGGCGTCTTGGCCTCGACGTGCCGGCGCATCTCGTCGGCGGGGAAGGCGGTGCCGCACTCGATGCACCGCTGGGTGGCGAAGGAGCCGTGGGCCTCGACGATGAGCTCGTCGGGCACGCCGGCCTCGCGCTCGAGGCAGTCGATGTTCTGGGTGAAGAGCATGCGCAGCAGGCCCTTGTGGGCCAGCAGCGCGATGAAGACGTGCGATATCGTCGGCGCAAAGTTGCCCGGGTACAGCTCGTTGGCCAGGATGTAGAAGGGCTCGGGCTTCTGGCGGAAGTAGTCGAGCGAGAAGACGGCCTCTGGGTACGGCAGGCCCAGCTTGGCGAGGTTGCTGTACAGGCCCGTCTTGGGCGAGCGGAAGTCGGGGATGCCGGCGGCGGTGGAGAGACCGGCGCCGGTCATGACGACGATGCGCTTGGCGTGGCCCTTGTTGATGAGCTCGGCGACGCCCTCGAGGCTCCTCTCGGAGAGTGTCTGTGGCGGGGTGTCGGCGCCGACGAGACCAGACTGCTCTTGACCCATCCTGCAGTGCCGCGGCTTGGATGAGTGGTCCTTGCCGTGGTGACGAGGTCGGCGACGGCGGCCTATGGTTGTGGTGCTTGGGTTTTTGAAATGAGACCGACAGCTAGGTTTGCCTGTGTTCGCGCTATGTCAGTGAAAAAGGAGTCGCACACATATATATGGTGGGAGAAACAGACGTGTTGAGATGTTTCTGCCTGGACAGTGGTCTGTCTTGGGTGAAGCGGGGGTCAGGATAAGATCAGGTAGCGATGAGAATGAGAATGAGCAGAGTGACTAGATTTGCAAGTTTCCGAGCTCATGCAAAGCTGCTGCCATAGAACCCCTAGTGTAAAAGGAAATCACGAGGCGAGTGACAGGAAAATGGCATGAATTTGATGCTGTGCGAGAGTGAGCAGGACGATGGGATGGCGAATGAGTTTTTGTGCTTCATCAGCCTGGCTGGCTGGATGGCAAATCGAGAATCAGAATCGCACTCGCCGCCGGAGGATCCACATTGAAATTCGTTATCTTATCAATGGCAGCTAAAGAGCTTTGCATGGGAATTGATGGACATATGTTGACTAAATTGATTGATTTTATGGGTCAGTCAAGTCAGTCCTGTTCATTTTCCACGTGGAGAACAAATTGAATCAACGCAAGTCAACCGTGAATGCGACCAGTCAACAACAACAGTCTTACCTCCCTCCTCTACTCGATACCTTGTGACTAACACGGAGCCTGGACATATAGGTACGATGAGGGCCCGGGACTGTGCCACTGTTGGTCAGTCAGGTGCGGACAAAGAAAAGAAGGCTTCCCAAAACAATCTCAGTTGTTCAGACAGTCAACTCTTTGTGACAGCCGAGGACCAACCTTGTTTCCTTTCTTAAAACAACAGCATTGTTCCATCAACCATGGTACAGGCGAGAACAAAAGAGTCAAACTGTAGCCTTTTGGGCCTTCCAGTAAAATATAAAAGCCACAGGACACCTCCCCGAACGTATCTCCTGCATGTCTATAAAAGATGACATTCCATACAAACCCAGCAGTCCAAGCACCGTGACAGGTTTGTCTCGGATCACCTCCCGTACAATGTCTCACACATCGTCAATCGACATCTCGACGAATGCATCGAGAGGATCAGCACCAACTCCATCCACAATGTCCAGTCACTCTGCATGTCCATATCATTCTGAATGTCCTCGCACGAGAGCCAGAAAGATCCAATACGCAACCATTTCGGACCGGATCGAGTTCACACGCCAACCGTCCCTCCCCTTGACTCCACACCTCTCAGGTATCACCGTTCTCTTGCAAAGCAAGGACAACAACCGGGCGGCAGACAAGTCAGTGCTCGACGATGCTGAAGTGGCACAGAAGCTAGCCATTTCCAAGACTCTCAGACGCCGGTCAGATGAGACAGAAGAGCAAGTTGCTTTCAGCCTCAAGCAGGAGCAGAAGCTGCTGTACAAGAATGATCTCGCTGACATGGACATGGCCAACGGATCTTGGAACTGCTGCAACTGCGGCACAAACAACCTGATGTGGGATGCGTCGTGTTGGTACTGTAGAGTCCACTGTAGAAATCGCACTTGCTGCGAGATCCTCAAATGTTGAGACTATCTTGGTGTTATTCACACTTACATGCTCACCCACGGGACGGCCCATTGATTATTGAAGCTTCAAGATTGTACACATGTTGAACCCGAGACTGCTCTGGACTGGACACCAAGACGCGTTCTTCGTTCTCAAAGATACAAAATAGAAACACATGATAAAGACATAAGAAAAGAAAATACATTTAAATTACCTCTTGTGATCTTAAAAAACAATAATATGTGTGTCCAACTTTTGAGTGGTGGCCATCTGATTCTTTGAGTGAAGGAGATCAGGGTCCAGGCTCAGTGAAGCTCGTGTGGGTCTGTCTTCGCAGCACCAACGTCGATCTCCCGCCAACCTCAAATCTTACCAGACCTCGCATCAACACCAACCCCATGACTAATCTGCACTGCAACAAGCCACCGACCTCAAACACTGTGAACAACCGTTCAGACCAAAGTGCATGGTGCATGCCTCCTATTCAAGCTCGACCCATCACCAAAAGAATGGCATAGCGTCACAATAACCACACAAAAAGACAGACTGTCCATCACCACCCCGTACCCAGGCCATCTCCCATCATCAGCAGAGTGCGTGCGTGCACATGCAGCGCATCTCACCACACGGCAAGATGCGGCTGCGGCACATCCACCTGCCCTCGGACCCCGCCCGCGGCATATTTCCGTCTTACCGCGCAGCAGCCTACATCCAAGACCGCCTCCGCCGCTCCCTCCTCGCCGCCAAGGCCGCCTCCTCATCAGACACCACCAGCCCGCAGCCGCCACCACCTCCCCCAACCCTCCTCACCTTCACCCCGCAGCCGACATACACCCTCGGCCGCCGCCAGTCCTCCACACTCCTCCCGCCCAGGACCCTAGCCCGCCTCTCCGCGCCCTTGCACGTGGCCCCCCTGCCCAGCCCCTTCACGCCCGCCGTCCTGCCCTCCCCGCGGGGCGGGCTCACGACCTACCACGGCCCGGGCCAGCTCGTCCTCTGGCCCGTCCTCGACCTCCGCTCGCGCGACCTGGCGAGGCCGCCGCAGCAGCAGCAGCCGCACACGGTGCGCTCCTACGCCGCTCTGCTTCAGGACACCACCGCCACCATCCTGCGGTCGCGCTTCGGCCTCGCCCCCTTCACCACCGAGGACCCGGGCGTGTGGGTGCGCTCGCCGCCGACACCGACACCGGGCGGGAGTGCTGGCGGCGCTGCTGCTGCTGCCGAGGAGGAGGAGGAGGCAGAGGGCGGCGAGCTGCGCAAGATCGCCGCCATGGGCGTGCACCTCCGCCGGCACGTCACGGGCCTCGGCGTGGCCGTCAACCTCTGCACGCCCACCACCCGCGGCAGCGGCGGCAGAGCGGAAAGCACCACCACCGACCACCATAGCCCCGAAGGCCAAGATGAGGCGGCCAACCCCTGGGCGCGCTTCGTCGCCTGCGGCCTCGAGGGCAAGGGCGTGACCTGCGTCCGGGAGGAGCTCGACCTCATCCGCCACCACCACCACCACCGCCAGGATGCAGCGCCGCCGCCATCGCCGTGGGAGGGCGACCCGGCCGACCTCTCGGGCGCGGCGGACGCGTGGGCGGCCGAGCTGGCGCAGCGGCTCGGGCTCGGCGCGCCGTGGCGCCTGGGCGACGGCGCCGCGCGGGAGCTGCTCGCCGCCGCCGAGGAGGAGTCGCGGCGGGAGGCGGAGATGGAGGAAGCTATTACGGAGGAAGGTGTGCAGTGAAAGTAAGTGTGTGTGTGTGTGCGTGTCTGTACGACTCTTTTCAGGGAAAAGATTTGGCGATGAGCGCCCGGGGCCGCGCATTGGAGAATTCTCTGGCTCGTCTGTGGCTTTTTTGTAGTATAGGGACCGTTCTATCTTGTGTATTATTACCTGTGTATCAACACCTAGGCTCCAGGTGGGCTCATTCCTGGTTAGAAGAGAGAGGAGGCGGCAGGCATCGACGATCCGTCCGACCTACAGGGTATATTGATACAATCTGGCCTCTCTACCGCCACCATACGCATGTTCCCTTTTCACTGTTGGCTCCCCTTGTCTTCTTCTTCTTCTCGGAAGTACCCTTCCCAATCAATGATCATCCATCCATCAGCCCAAAAACCCCCGAGCTTTGCACAGAGCATTTCACCTCCTACCTCAAAGCCACAAGGACACACACACACACACTCTCTCTCTCTCTTCGTGGTAAAAATTGATCGATTCTCGCTCGCCGCCAGACTAGTCTCTACTTCCTTCACTGTGGTCACATTTCCAGTCTCTCCCCCTGCGTCATTTTCCCGAAACCCTCATTTGACGCGCTGGCATCTCTAATAAAAACCCGTCCCAGGCTTGGAAGGTCTGTTTTCCCAACAAGAAAAAAAAATGGAGAGACGGAGAGAAGAGAAAGAAAAACAATACCAAAACGACGGTTCTCCAACACTCATAAAAAGATGCAAAATGCGCTGACTATGCTCTCTAGTACGCAAGTGTAGTAACAAGAGAAGAGTGCCAAAAAAAAATAAAAATAAAAAAAGGGGTAAAAAGCAGATGCGTACAAAACCAGGCCAAGCATCCAAAGACTTGGCCTAGCAAGACCAGGTTAGCAACGCACAAAAATGCATCTTTATTTTTTTCAGCCAAACTGCCCGCCCGCCAAGAAAGCCCTTGTCGCCGCATCGAAGAATAGTGAAGAAATCCCCTCCCGTCCCTTTCGTCAATATGGATCGTAGCGTCCTTGCTGATGCTCTTTGTGATAGCTCAAAGGGTCTCCTTCCCAGTCGTTCGAGTTCCGTCAAGTCGAGGATATGAGAATTCATCGCATCCGTCCCAGTAACGCTGAACGCCCTCATGAAACCATCCGTGGTCATTGTCCCCGTGGCCCTTGGAGATCACTGGCCCTAATCCTTTCCCGTGTACCATTGTATCATTCCCGAGTGTTCATCTCCTACCATTCGCTACTTGAATGGCTTCCTTGCTTGCTCCTCTTTCTGCCACACATCTTCTCACGGTCCGTGGCCTCCTCGCCGTCGGGTCGGTACTCCTCGGGCTGGAAATTAGGGTTGTTGTAGTGCGCGGTGTTGAAGTGGCTGTTCTTGAAGGTGACCGTGCTGAAGGTCTGCTCGCTCACCGGTGCATTCTCCACCATGCCGGGGAAGTTGTACTTGCTAAACCGCAGCGGGTGGTTCATCGGCCCGACGGGAGTGGCCATGGCCGGCTGGGGTGGCGAGGGAGTCGCCGCCTGGTGCTGCGACAATGAGGGTCCGAACGGCTGCGCCATCCAAGGCGACTGCGGGCTGGGAGCATACGGGTCGGCAAGCGGGGAGGCATCGGGCCCCGCCAACGGCGAGATGCCAGAGTCACCAAAGCCGGGGATCATTGCCAGGGGGCTTATGTCGAGTGCTGCGAAAGAACCCAGGCTAGAAATGTTGCTCGTGATCTGGTGTTCGTGAGAAAATGACGTGGCCCGGTTCACCTGAATGTTCAGTGGCGCAGGCGGAGGTCGGTACAGGATATCATAGTGGTCAGGGCGGTACAATAGGCAGATAACCGGTCCCAGATTGGCCAGATCTTGTCCTCGGGCCTCTTCTGGCAGGCGGTAATTGTTGACCTCCTGTCCCTCGGACCGATCGAGATACGCCACCTCCAAAACCATACCGGCGGGCTTGAGGAGCACGTTGAAAAGAAGTGCGATGCAGAGGTGGTCGATCTCGCGATCTGGCGGCTCGATCCACTCGCTGCAATACGCCTGGACGCTGCCGTGTCCCTGGATGAAGTGCTCATACTGGTCGACATTGCCCTTGAGCCAGGAAGCAGCGAGAAGACGGAGGTGGTAGATGATGGCGTTGGCCGAGTCGGGGTTGTTGAACTTGGCAGTCAAGAGCGCCATGGCAGCGTCGGCATTGGGCAGCACCGACAAGATCTCCTGGTAAAGGATCTGGGTCTCCTCCACCATGTCCTCGTAGACGTATGGGCTGTAGCCTCCAATGTTGAGAATGAAGTCATTCAACTGCACCACGCGTTCCATCTCGGCGCTGATCTGCGCCTGGTTACCCCCCTCGATGAGCTTCTCGAAGTATGAGAAGCCGATGGCTGTATTCACTCATGGTCAGTGATGCCGCCTCCAAGAGAATAATAGCCCATCATTGGCCGAAATGAAATGAGGCAGATGAATAAAGGGTTACGTGTCATCGAATAGCTCAAGTCATTGCTTCAAAGTAGAGCTCTCCTGGTGAAGCACGCCGGTGTCATCGTTGGACCAGGTCCTAGCCGAGACAGCACGGACATTGCGGGGTAGCGAATGGTGATGATCCAGATAAACACAGGAAACAAGCGCAAAACTCACCTCTCCAGCCGCAGTTGCCATCTCCTTGGATCGGACGGTAGTGGGAGTACGTCTGTGGGAGTGCCTGAGACAGAATAGTGAGCACGCCAAGCACAATTGACGGCGGTCAAGTCAGTCTCGTCCGCCTTCCGCTTCCCGCCCACTTACAACTGTTTTTGTGACATAGATGGGATCTGCCTTTGCATACTCCTCCGCAATGGCATGGCTCGGCGTCTTCTCGCCCACCAACGGCCCCTGGAGACGGAGATCAGTAAGCGAACCATGATAGAGAGGGCACGTGTTTCGAGACGCTGGAACTGGTCGCACAGCATGTGTGGCAGGGCAGCAGTGCCGGTGAGATCGGCAGATGAGGTGAGGGGAGAGAGTAGTGGGCGTGAGAGAGATCAGATGAGAAATATCAGCAGTGCTCCTCACCTCCAAGTTCGGCCGATAGTCTCGTGCTGCCGCCTCCTGCGCGGCCAGGTCCTCGGCGACGGAGGGATCCATCTTGATGGATGACGCGGGGATGTGAAGATGAGGGGCGGTCGTGCGGCGCCGGAGAGAGGCGCCGTGGCCTCGTGGTGTGCTGTGGCTGTAGTGAGAGTGGGGAGGAATGGAGGCGAGTGTGTTTGCGCGGACGACTGTTGTTGTCGTTGACGATGTTGTTGCTCCCGGGGGCAATGAGGCGAAGGCGGCAGCAGCAGCTGAGGAGGACGACGTTGATGTTGGGTGGAAGATGGCGGGACCTCCCATTAGTGGGCGGCCCCCGCCGCCGTGGCGGGCACTGGTGCCACTGGCGCCGCCGCCAATCAGGGCCCCAGCGCTATGGCCGCTGTGGTTAGGCCCATGCAGGCCCAGCTGTTGCGGCGGCGGCGGCTGCTGGTGGGGATAACCGCTGTAATCGGAGAGCTCCTCCCTCACCCCATACGAAGTGGTAGCGAAGGGCAGGTAGGGGGTCGGTTGAGGCTGGAACATGGCCTGCACTGGGGGGGGGGAAACAGCCGAAGAAAGATTCAGGAAAATTAAGCAAAAGGAAAGGGAGATGAACGAGAGGCGGGTGTCGTGCTCGGCGTGGATACTGAGATCCAAGAAACGCGCAAGCCAAAAATAGAGAAAAACGAGCGGTCAGGTTCGTTCGGCCTTTGGAGGATCGAGCAAGTAAAGTATGTAAGTGAGTATCGAGGAGTGGTGCGCTCTAACCAGTTACGATGCGGGATACCACTGTCTTATGGCTGGCCAGACAGGCCGAGCGAGAGAGTGTGCTGCGGGAAAGAAAGCGAAAGTCGATCGCGGGTTGCGTCAATCGTGCCGTAAGCTGACCGGGGTGCAGACTGGGTATGCGACTGGACGACGGACGGGATGGTGGTGGTATCCTCTTGCTCTGGTCGTTTGAGCTCTCACTTTGACGTGTTAGTTATTACACCAATATCCGTGCTTGGATAACACCAGACCACAAAGGTCTGGCGGAAGCAACCACACGGCCAAAGAGCATTGCATGCGCACCTACACGCATACACGCGCGATGCACGCACGCACGCACGCACACACACACACACCCACTCGCTCTCGGAGGCACAGTGGCACCCACTCGACAAACGCACATACGCCTTTCCTTCCCGCCTACACCTAGCCTGTGGTCCAGAGAGACGCTGCACAGAGAAGGCGGGTCTGAGAAGAGAAAACAAGGCAACCGGTGGCAGAGGAGCGTCAGCCAGAGTCCTAGTGGAGCGAAAAAGCTACCCGTCTTGTGGGAGCGGTCGTTGGAGAGCGTCCTGTGATATGGGCGACTTCCCGTCCGTTTAGAAACGCCTTGATGGGGGATGCGGCGAAGCGAAGGGACAGAGGGGAGGGAGCAGAGCAGCGCAGCGCAGCGCAGCGCGGATGCGGATGCGGATGCGGCGTTAGCTGACCGTGAAACGAGTCTCTTGTGTAAGCGGAGCAAACATGCGTCTCCTGCACACACACACACACACCCAAGATGCTTCTCAGCCGAAAAAGGTCGACTTCGGGCTACACCGAGTGCAGAAGAAATCCGGCTGGAACCCGTCAATTACTCCCGGCCGGCCAAGCGGATGACAGGCATAGTAGTAAGTAACCCACGGGATGGGAAGCCACAGCGGTGTACGGCCCGGAGGGTGAAGAACTCGACGCAGCAGAGCGAATGACGAAGTCCGGGTTCTGTATTGGTCCCGCAGGTGAGCGAGCGAGGTGAGCCCAGCGAGAGAGAAATTGGTCGACCAAGATCGGGATGTCGGGACTATGTAGTTGGGAGAGCGGGGGGACGTAAAAGATGGTGATCAAGATAAGACTGTCCTTCTATTCCCAGCAAAAAGAATAATTTAAAAAGGGAAGCGGAAGGGAAGAGGCAAGAAGCAATCAAACAAGAAGAAAACGGATCTGATCTGGTTGGGAGAGCTTTTGTGTCTAAATTGCACGGGAGGAGAATGCCGCCCCCAGCTTCCCACCCACAAATGCAGCCAGCAAACGTGCAGCCTGCAGGATGGACGGGCCCCTTGTTGAAGAAAAAAAAAACAAAGCAGATGCACACTGACCCGTCGCCAGATGGAACAGGGTACAAGGCGGAAAGACGATGCCATACACCACTGGCCGTAAACCATGTAGCCAGTCATCATGCAACGTGAAGAGCAAGCCATCTATCCTATCCCCGTGCAGGACTCTTGTCTCCTCGCCTCCTATGGGATACGTAACTCAAGATCAACTGCACACACGCCCACGAACCCCATACTGACCTCACGTATTTCTTCCTAGGATCTCCCTGCCTATCTGGCACGGTGTCTCCGCGACATCCCGCGCAAGAATCGATCTACTGCCAACTGCCGGCATCCTTAGCACTTGCAGCTGGCAGCTTAACAAACCTCTCCAGATGTTGTACCAACCGTCTCCATGTCCAAGGAGTGGCGAAGGGTCGAGATGATATTTGCAATCCCATTAATGGGCTAGAAAAGCAGCAATACTTGGCGAAGGGGTTACCCCAAGCTGTTTAGCGGCAAAATATGGCATCCTCGTGCGCAAGGACCAGCCGGCCGTCCAGTCCTGGCAGCAAGGTTGGGAATGTGGGAGCCAAGGTGAGCTCACTCTGTCCTTCGTACATCGTACACACTTCGTACCTGTACAGTGGATCGCAAAAAAAAGGACCTGGGCATCCGTTCCTCGACCACTTTGGGTAACCTCTAACGATCGTGTCCCACTGTGGTGCCTCAGTCTGGTTGATCTGGTTGATGGCGTGGCCCGCGACCCACGCGAGCAGCCGGTGTCTAAACGGCTCAAAAGACGATCCCATGTCCGTCATGGGCTTGCAATGGACCACATCTTGAACCAGGGTTCCCGCAATGGCCCAATCCTAGCTGCTGCTGAGATTGGCACAAGGGATTGACAAGACACTAGGCATGGGGTGGGAGGGTCGTTCGCCGACGGTACTGCAGCATGCACGCCCCTGCCTGCCCCTCCTCCACACTTTTTGTCTTTTTTTTCTCTTGCTTCAGATTCACCTTGCTTTTCTCAAGGGCAACGTGTGCTTGCCGCTCCCGTATTCGCTTTGCTTCAAATTAGCTCGTCACATCATAGCTTGAAGACCCTTCAAGCTTGGACCCTGTCGGACTCGGCCCAGGAGTTGGGCCGTAGAAACGGGAAAGCCCCGAACGGCGGTGACAAATATCAGAAGAAGTTGGGGCCTCTGGCATGGTTGCCGTTCTGCTCGAGATGACGATGATGCACTCGACCTCCACCAGGGTGCGAAGATGCAGGTGTTGGCCCAATCAAAGCAGTGCTTCTGGTTGAGTTGGGAGGCCGCAGGGAGCATCCGGAGAGGGACTGTGCGCTTGCCTAGCATGTCTCCCCGTACGCTGTCGATATTGCATGACTGCGTGTATCTCCACGGATATTTGCTTGCGAGCTCCGCCAGCTTGGGCTCTCATCTGGCCTGTGCTGTGGTGACGGATCTAACCCGCACAGAGATCGGGTGTACCTACTTGTATGCACGGTCAATAGTGATCGACAAAGCCAGAGAGCAAATGCAAGACAATTCTCCATCCGTGCGTGTCATTCCCGCGGCCTTGCTCCAACAAAGCTCACAGACGCAATCAACTAGTTGCCGACGGACCCAATAGTATGCTCAGGCTGAAAAGTTGACTGATCAGCTCCAAGCCAAGCACTACTGTTCTGACACCAGACCTCAAAGAGATGTTGTTGCGAAGTTCTACTTGTACCGGCGCGCAATTCGCCCCCGTCATGCTCGGAGCGGGGGCGCAATGACGAAGGTTGCAACGGCAGACATAATCCAACTCCTAGTGCGTGTTAGTTACCTAGCTTCAGCGCAAGTCGATCTGCAGGTCTGCATCGACTGGTGCGGGACTTGACGGCTTGGAGTGTCCACCCGTCAGTGGACGTACCAAAGCATGTCCGGTGCCCATGTGTCACAGAATGCCAAAAGGTGGGCTCCGTTTGATCACAGCGCACAGGCGGCTCTGTCCATCGCTCGCTCAGGGACCGCAAGGAAGCCAGAGCTGCCGGTGGGAAACATTGGCGATCCCTGAGCGGCGGCTGCAACAGGACCAGGTGGGTGTCGTGAGGCTTGGTGGGGAACCTGGAGATTGGGCATCGGACCGGCCTGCCAGACCTTGGCGAAAAGGCGCGCGCTCGCTGAAGCCGAATTCCTCCAATCGTCTGGTGACCTGCGCCGCCATGCTCTTCGTGTGTCTCTGATCGCGGAGGGCATGTTTGCTTGAGCGGATGGCCACGCCTCCGCTGCCGAGTCAAAACAAAAACACCTAGGTGCTGAGACGCAGCCGAGGAGTGGCACTGCCTCCCCCATCCGGCACCCCGTGCTCGTGTCCACTGCCCGGCATGCTCTGATGCGCCATGGCCGATGGTTGCAACGTGTGTCGACAGCACCGCTGTGTGTCCCTGACAGCTCGAATCTCGGTGTACAAGTAGGCAATGGGGTGAGTGAGCTGAGTTTACGTCGGAAGAGAGAGATAGCGTCGCGAACGACCCGCACTGCGGCCACGCTAGGACGACTTGACGTGATTACGACGGGCTTGTCTTGGTCCAAATTAAGATTGATGAAATAGTCAGGCTCCGGCCCAAGCCAAACTCCAATAAATCCGGCCCTAGGTCGACCTAGAGAAATGATATGATTAGGCGAAAGTGCTTCGCTCGCGGGCGTGCCCACGATACACACCTTGGTTAGTTCGTCCAGGTAGCGCGCCGCCAGCGGATCGAGCATGGATGAGCCCTGGTTTGACGCTGTGCTGCAACCTTGATTCCCACACGGAAAGACGGCCGTACCCGCTGCCATCCCGCGCCCGACGGCAAACAAACTCTGGCCCATGATGGAGCCGACAGCTTCTCTCGCACGTTCCTGTGCCTGTGTAGGCAGGGAGCGACTTGAGGTATCTAGCCTTTTCGAATCATCTCTCCCCACCCCACATGGGTCGTTAACGCAAATCGCGTAAAACGAGCAGGGGAACAGAGCATCAATGCCAGCGCACGCGGACAAACTTACACATTGATGACCAAGATCATTGATGGGCCCAATGAACTACCAACGGATGTGCTCCGAGCTTTGTCGACGAAACCCCTCAATTTAGACTCCGCGCTTTTGTGAGAAGCTGTGTTGCAGAGTCGTATCAAGATCCAATGTTCTTTTTTTTTTTACTCGCATCTAGGCGAATGCACCTCTGAAGGATCAATGGTCAGATCACTGGCCAAAGGTGGATTCTCCCCCAATCCTGATCCATAGGGTTTTAAGCCCTCTCTGCGGAAAGCGCAGACAAGGAAGTTACGCAGGGTGTCATTCCTGGAGGAAGAAAGGGTCTTGCCTGGCAGCTTAGGAACCCTCGACTCGCTTGACACCGGCCTTGCGCTGCCACTTCTGCTCGAGCTCTGTCTACCTGCTTGACTTAGTGCCTCGATGATCTGGATCAACGGTATCTGAAAGAAGAGAAGTCTAGATCATCGCTCGTGCATGCAGCTCTGGCCTCCAATCCCTGTCTAGTCAGTGGACGAAGGGTAGGAGTTTGCTGGCAATTGCCTTCGCCGAAGGTGCTGTGTATCGTCAGTTATCACATTGGCGACAGGCTGGTCGTCTCGCGGGCGAGCTCAACTCCCCGTAGCGAAACAACCGATTGCCGTACCAAGGTGGTTGTCCTGCTGGTCCAGTCTCCACAAGCTGAGCGTGCACAGGCGGGCGGGCGGGCGAGCAAACTTGGATGTCTTGCCTTTCCCGTTGCTTTCCCGTTGATTGCGACCGACCCGCTCCCATCGGCCGCGACCCATGGTACGGGGAGACATCCAATGGGCTCTTGGCTCTTGGCATGGCCAACCGGTCAAGATCGGTGAGCACCCGTTACATCCCATCCTATCCGATTGTCATGGTCATTCGGAACCTATCGTCAGTATCTTGTCGCGTTGACTAGGAGAGACAGATATTCTGTGCCAACCAATTGCTCACTCGGTCTATTGCCGGCCGAATACCTGGCCAGGAGACGTCAGTCCATGCGTGATAATACGAAGCATTGTCGTTTCACGTAATAGAAAATGCTTTGCAGATGCGGTCTGAGTACAGAGAATTTGCTAGGCACTGTTCTGGGGAAGAGAAGCCAGTCGCCACTCCATGGACACTTTGAGCGCCTCGGTGTCGGTCCCCCTCGATATGCTGTGCCAGCTCTGTTGTAACATGCATTGCATGCAGGCAAAGGAGGCGGACGTGCCGAGGCAACAACACGGTTCATCAGCATGCGCAGGGGTCGCAGAGAGGAGAGGACGAGAAATCTAGGTAGCTCTAGATCGCGCATCACGTTGTCAGATCCCGCGTCTCGGAGATCGCAGATCATTCCCCAGGGCTCCATCTGCCAAAATCGCTCTCTCTCTCTCTCTCTTCCCATCCATCCCGGCACCAGGACCACGTCACCGAAGTCGGAGGAGAGGAGATAGAAAAAGCAAACCCCCGTATCAAATTCAGACAAGGAGGGTAAACGATCCGGGTCTCACAAGGCGGCGCCCGCGCGCGCGCTCACAGACTGCACCAAGAACTGCGTTATCTCGCAGCAGGCCCGCATACCGCGGGCCAACGCTACCGGCAGATCCCAGATGCAAACGCACAGGCCGCTTCTGTCTCGGCGGGAAACGAGTGTAAGAGAAAGAAACGGATTAGGGGGGGGAGGGGAGGCTGCGCAAAGAAAATCTGATGACACTCCTGCAGCAGCAGCAGCAGTGGGTATTTTCCCTGAAAACAAAGGGGGGGTGTTTTCCCAGCTGCATGGACAGAGAAAGAGCTCCTGACCACCAACTCGGTCATCCCTACGGCGAAAAGCGTAGCATTGGCAGGGTGTCCCATAGATTGCTTGCATGCAGCTACCCGTCCGTGTGCCATTCTGCTCATTTCTCACTTTTCCCAGATCCTCCTCCCTTCCTTTCGCTCTTGGTCCCAGTCCCGAGGCGTCCGGCATATCAACGAGACTCAATAATATCATAGGGGTTGTATTTGGCGTCAAGCATGCAACCTGTAGCTCTGATCAAGCATGCTCGAATAGCCTCGAGTTACCCTCTCGGAAGCCGCTCCCCCCACTCCGGACGGCAGCACCGCAGCGAGAATCCTAGGGATCCTATGCCGCCTCGGCAGGATGCAGCGAAGCAAACAGCAAGTATGTCATGCAGATACACAAAGCATCGCACAGAGCTAGCCCAGTCAAGATGCTCATGCCGCTGGCTTGGAAACCCCGGAGACCACATGGGCAACTGTTGCGAGCCTCTGGACCAGCCATTGGATAGTGAGCGAAGCCACCGGTGAAGTTTGTACCCTGCACAATGTCCTCAAGTGTGGATTGGTCTGTACATAAGTCGTGATTAATGACATCTCTATCCGATGGATCTATGTTCGGTTGTTGCCCGGGGACCCCGCTATGACTGGTCGATGATGACCTTTTGCGTGATGTTCATACCAATAGCACTACTCCCGTCTAACACACAGCATGCGCATTCCTCGTCCTGCAGGCCGTACAGAGAATCTAAGAGACCATAGCGCCCCAATTGCTCTTGCCTTTGCGCATCGGACCGCCTCTGCCGGCCGTTCGTGTCCTCGCTGCCAGATTGACCTCTTGTCCGCTTTCCCACTCCGTTATGAATTCGTGCCCTGTTCTGAAGCCGTCTGAGTCCCTGAAAACAGTGGCGTACAAGGACGCCATGTTCTCAGACAGGGCCTGTATACTCTGGATGCGTTCACCATTGGCCGACGACTCGATCTCGAGGGTGCCGGTCTGCTCATCAATCTTGCCAGCGATTTTGCCATCGACAACAAGGAAGCCCAGAATGTCCTGGGTTTCGGCCTCGCTGATACGGAGCTGCTTCGCGATCCAAGAGAGCCTCATCCGAGTGTAGGGGGCAATGAGTTTGAGGACTGCCTTGGTGCGCATGTTGCGTGTGACCTCGTCGATGTTTTCGGCGATGAAAGGATCTGCGAGCAGATCCTCGTTCTTTTGCAATACATCCTCGTACTTGTGGATGTCATCCCTCTGGTAAGCATCCACCAGCTCGGTCATGGCTGCGATGCGAGGGTCGTTCTTGTAGGGCTTGGTTTCCTGGGAATCGAATGGGTTGATATCCGAGCCCATCAGAATAGTGGTGAGGAGCAGGTACTTGAGCACCTGGATTCGCTGGAGCGAGCCCGCCTCATCGTAGTTACGGAACGACTCAAAGAAATCGCTCTGTGCGTCCTTCCAATTCTCTTCGCTCATGTGCATCTTGCCACCGCACTCTCGAATGATACCCATGATCTTGGGATGTGGTACAGCCGAGCGTACCTTGAGCGCACGCTGATAGAGCCGCTTCAATTGCTTGTTGTTCTTTGTCTCGGCGTACATCTGAATCTCCAGGGCGTAGATCTCGAGAGAGTAAGTGCCCTTGCTGGGATCATCGCTGCCATCCTCCTTCTGGCACGCCTTGTGAAGATCCTTAAGCTTCTTCATGACGGAGTGGTAATCTTTCCGGTCGAGGAGGAGTTTGGCGAGCTTGATGTTGGTCTTGAGCCAGAGCCGCTCGTTGTTTGTGTTCTGAAAGCACTTCAGGGTGAGAGAGTAGAAGTTCTCCATGCATTTGGCTGCCTCCGGGTCGTCGGAGCTCTTCTCGATGTAGTCCAACATGTTGTTGATGGACTTCTCAGAGTAATTTCGAGTGACGGCGGATTTGACGTAGGTGAGAAGCTCGGCATAGTGTTCGCTTGCCTACGGAGATAGAAAAGTCAGCACCGGACTGCGATATATCGAAATGCGACCGATGCTCACCCTCTCATAGCGCTTTAGCTTGAACTCGAGCTTAATAGCTTGCTTCAGGCCTTTGAAGCCCCAATCGCCCTTCTCTTGCTCTAGATCGGGTACTCCCAAGAACTCGTCTATGGCCTCTTCCGGCTCTGATAGCTTCATCTGTTTGGCATTGTAGTACTTGTTCTCGATGTCGACCGCTCCAGAGTCCTCGTCATCGTCATCGTCCTCGTAGTCGAAATCATACTCCTCATCGTCGGACGCTTGCATGAAGTCGTCATCGGACATGATGGGCGATGGGTCTCGAGGATCAACCAGAAGTATGTCAGGTTCGGGTAGATTGCCGTGTTGCAAAGACTGTTGGGAATCCCAGTGAAAAAAGTCGAGGAAGCCTGGGAGATGCTGAGAACTGTTTGCGATAAGGTTGTTGCTCTGGTGTTGGTGGAGGGAAAATTGCGGGGTGTAGTGAGGTTGGAGCTGTTGCCTGTGCTTTAGTTAGTTAGTGGGAGCTCGTCAACACAGCATATGTTGAGACCCCGGGCCAGCTTATCTTATCTGTGATAAAGGCTGGTCTGGGGTGATCAAAGCACAGACCAGCTGTATCCAAATTCTGGACTTTCACTATCGCCACCTCATTTTATCAGGCTGCGTCCATCTTTCTCCTCTTTGCAACTGCACTTTTCCGGACCGCTTCACGGCCAGCATTGCCGATTAGATTCTCAAAATGGGTGGCGGCGACTTGAACCTCAAAAAGAGTTGGCACCCGCATCTCCTCACCAACCAGCGACGAGTATGGGAATCCGAACAGGCGGCGCTTGCTGAACGTAAGAAGACTCAGGAGCGCATCGCCGAGCTCAAGAAAGAGAGGGCCGAGGAGGAGATTCAACGACAACTCGAAGCCTCGGGCGCTCGCAAGCGTGTTGACCGAGTCGAATGGATGTACCAGGGCCCTACCGACGGCCAGGTCGGTACTGCCGAGGAGAGAGAGGCGTTCCTGCTCGGCAAGCGGAGGATCGACACCATCCTCAAGGATGGCGAGACTAAGAAACTCGAGAAGCACGCGAGCCAAGAGAGCTTTATGGCGCTGCAGAATGCCAACAGCGCCCGCGACACCGCATCCAAGATCAGAGAAGACCCACTGCTTGCCATCAAGCGCCAGGAGCAACAGGCCTACGAAGCAATGATGACCGACCCGCTCAAGAGGCGTCAACTCCTAGCGTCGATGGGCATAGTCGACGAGAAGGAGAAGAAAAAGGAGGATCGGCACCACAAGCGCAGGCATCATCACAGACGGCGACATCATGATGACGACTCAGATGATGAACGACGGCACAAGCGGAGAAGGTCAGACTCGAATGAGCGACCGAGGGATAAACGAAGATACGAGTCCGATGACGAGGACCGATCCAGGAGGCACAGGCGTGATTCTAGGGAGAGGCGGCGGCACGACTCTGACGAGGAGGACCGGAGTCGGCGCGACAGGCGCGAGCACAAGGACAGGCGCAGCGGGGATAAGCGCGAACGTTCAAGGTCTCGGTCCCCAAGGCGCGATACTTCACGGGATGGAGACCGGCGGCGGTCACGTCGGGAGGATGGCGAGGAGCGCCAGAAAGGATCGCGGCGCGATTCGGTCGAGGAAGACCGCAGGTCTCGGCGCCCGCGGTCACCTCGAGATGATCGGGATCGCCAACGTGAGGACTATCGAGCAGAGCGGCGCACTGGAGGTGGTTACAGGGACTCCAACCGAGATGGGCCGAATCACCGCAATGACCGGCCGCGAAATAGAAACGGAGGTGGAGGCGGAGGCGGCGGCGCGGCAGACGACAAGGCCGCGGAGGAGGAGCGGGCACGCAAACTCGCAGCCATGCAGGATGCTGCTTCCGATCTGGATCAGGATCGAGAGCGCCGCCTAGCTGACATCGAACAGCGGGAGCGTGCTGAACGGGAAGCTGACGAGCAAGCGCGGCAAAAGGATTCGAAATATGGAGATCGCGCATTTGCCAACGGCCTTCATCGTAAGGCTGGAGATATGGCACTGGCCGACAGGATCGGCAGGAGCCGGCAGGGTCTGCAGAAAGATGATGATTAGGAAGTCCCGGCAGATGCATGCCTATACAGTCTTTGAGAATACCAAAATTGTCCCTTGGCACATGAACATGGCGCTCAGCCCCCCAGATGACGAGTGACAAGTCTATGAAGTACGTAACCCAGGTCTAGATCTTTCGTGGAACTCTTTCGTGGGACCAGTGCAGATGACCCTCTAATACTTTCAATCTTTCTCCTGTGAATTGACGAGTGTATCATTGTTATGAACAGACATGCATTCAAGATAAAGGCTGCTGCCCAGATTCTGCAACCTTGCTTTTCATAACTGCCGCCGCCTCTGCCTTGTCTTGCTCCTTGCTCCTTGCTCCTTGCTCCTTGCTCCTTGCTCCTTGCTCCTTGCTCCTTGCTCCTTGCTCCTTGCTCCTTGCTCCTTGCTCCTTGCTCCTTGCTCCTTGCCCCATATCTTTGCTTCTCTCGGTTCTTTGGCTGTCAAAGCGGGTAAAACAAGCATCTTCAAGGGTCTGGAGTAGCTAGCGTCCATCTAGAACAGGACGCATCCATGTCGAGTATCCATCCAGCTCACCCAATCTGCCAGTCTAGTCCTCGAGAGGGTGTTTTCTTTGATTAGCGTGCATCTTTGTCGCGCGGTGGCCAAGAGAGCGAGCAGCAAATGGGGCACCTAGGCGATCAGTGATTGGCATGTGCATACATACAAGTACAAGTACACTGCTGAACACAAATGATCATCCCAGAATCGAACCTGCGGCAGCGGCCTGTCCAGTCCCACGGAGCCAAGGTCGAGGAGACGCAGCAGCGGCATCAAGGTGAACCAGAGAGATGGGAATCGACCTCATGTAGGTACTTACTTGTAACTACGTGCATGTTATCATGTCATGTCAGCTCCGATGCCTTGCCCTCGACACCCTCTCCTCTCCCCGTCCTCGCCTCCATCCTCAGCGTCGCCGCCTTGCCCTGCCTAAAAAAAGTATCCTTGCCAACCTAACCCAACCTAACCTTACTCCGTACCTCTCTTGATGTTATTGCGCCGGCTCCACTGACCTCATCAATTTCCCCATCTCCAATCTCAACCTGCATGCGACTGATTGACACGTCCCTGGCTGGCCTCTAGGATTTCCCATCAGCCCTCCCCCAATCCGCAATTCGCACATCTCACTGTTCCCCCCCCTCCCCCTTCACGAGCCTTTGATTTGCTGTCCAGATCGAGCAGCTATCTCAGCCTCATATTCTTGTCTCCCTCCTCCTCACCTCTTCCTTCCTCCCTCCGCAATTGGTGTCTCACCTTTTACCAATAACACCACCGGGTCCCCAACTGAGTGTTTCGTAAACGCGCGCGCCGCTCCGTCTGCCCGCTCGCCCCAACCTCGCCTCGCACCCCTCGCTGGACAAGCCTGTCTCTCAACTTTCCTGCTCCACAGAGCACCGAGGGGCCTTGTCCATTCCGACCCGTCTCTACATCCCCAGCAATCGAGTCCGTGCTCGTTCTCGGTACTCCATCTAGTCGAGACCTCCTTTGGACAAACCCAAGACATCTCCGGACTCTCAGATTGCTTTTTTTTCTCTCTTCCCTCTTCGGTTCTCCAGCTACTTACGTCGTCATTCCCACATTCCTTCCTTCCATCATCATCAGACAGACACGCGCCATCCTCGTCCTGCAACCCCACCGATCGCGACGCCACCAAGTACCACCACAACAACCTCAAGATGCCAGCGCTGTGCGGAGGATCAAAAACGGTCCAGCGCAAGCTGGTCTTGCTGTAAGGAGAAGCCTTGCGGTCATGTGCATCTGCCTCTGCCTCTTTTGTCTCCTCCTGCCAAAAGGCAGAGGTGGAAGGGACAGAGGGTGCACATGACGTGCATTTGTTGTCCTGCGCTAACCACTCATTCCTGCGCAGAGGCGATGGTGCTTGCGGAAAGACGTCACTGCTGAACGTGTTCACGAGAGGGTAAGTGGCGCGATGCATCCTGATCATGCATGCCGGCTATCTTGTGCTAACCCGTGCCCTCACATTGCAGTTACTTCCCCACCGTCTACGAACCCACCGTCTTCGAAAACTACGTCCACGGTATGTGCTGCGGTGACGGGTTTTCCAAGGAGGGAGGGAGGCAAGAACTAACAGACTGTTTCTCCGCTCAGACATCTTTGTCGACAACGTCCATATCGAGCTCTCGCTATGGGACACGGCGGGACAAGAAGAGTTCGATAGGCTGAGGAGTCTGTCCTACGGTACGTCCAACCCCTAGGGGGGCAACTGTTGGGCCGTACACCAGAGGAAACTAACGAAAGGGGCGCGAACACCCCCACCGCAACCACAGACGACACCGACCTCATCATGCTCTGCTACAGCGTCGACAGCCGCGACTCCCTCGAGAACGTCGAGTCCAAGTGGGTGGGCGAGATCGCCGACAACTGCCCGGGCGTCAAGCTCGTCCTCGTCGCGCTCAAGTGCGACCTGCGCGAGTCGGGAGACGAGGACGAGGCGGACAACGCGGCCGCGTCTGCCGCAGACGGGTCGAACCCGCAGCCGCAGCGCGAGAAGAAGCCCATGATCACGTACGACTCGGGCCTCGAGGTCGCGCGCCGCATCAACGCGCTGCGGTACCTCGAGTGCTCGGCCATGAGGAATCGCGGCGTCAACGAGGCCTTCACCGAGGCGGCGCGCGTGGCGCTCAGCGTCAAGAAGGACCGGGAGGGAGACAAGTGTGTTGTTATGTAGGGAATGGGAGGACGGCGGAGCGGAGTGGTGTGGTGTGGTGTGGGGGGATGAGATATGTGGAAAGCGACAATCTGCGGCGAGTTTCTGAACGGCGACAATACCCACGATGAAGAATATCCATTCGAGGCGGTCACAAGTCAGAGACGGGATCACATGACATGTCAGAGGCTCCCAGGGCTTTCAGGGCTCGGTACGACGGGAGTGGCGCGTGTCAGAGATGAAGAGATGGAGAGAGTGGCAGAGAGAGGAGAGAGAGGAAGGAGGGACGACTTCGGTCAGGGCTATGGAGAAATACCCCCCGTGTGGCTTACATCTTCGGCCCTTGTTACTCTATTTTTGTTGTGTCTGACTACGGCGTCTTTCATGTGCGTTTCTTCTGGCACAGACCATACTACTTTTTGTTTCTACTATGTCTTTCGTCACCTTTCTTCATGTACATATATTCGAGTACGACCTTTTATTACTCGCGCGCCCGCATAGTCATGAGAATTTTTGTTTTTTTACAACCGCTGGCCTACCGGGCCCTGTTTCGAGCGCCAGATGCTGATATACGGTGACTGTCATGGCTATTATCCGGATGAGGGTGAGATCGTGACGGTAGAGTTGTATCAGAGCCAAAATCGCTCCGATGATGCCTCGACTAGCCTAATTACACAAGGGTATCATTTCGCACAGCAAACACAACACAATAGGCACATGCGCCTCTCACAACGCCAGCCCCTTGGCCCCCTTGGTCCACCGATACAGCGACAGCGCCCTCCGCCTCGCCTTGTGCTCCTCCCACTCGGTCGGGCTGGACCCGCGCACGCTGTACAGCGTCGACCGGAGCACCTTGCGGAAGTTTTTCTACATTTGGTGTTCGAATGCATTGTCAGCCCCGGGCAGGCCCCACCGGAAACCAAGAAGTAGCCAGAGAGAGGGAGAGAGAGAGAGGGTGAGGGAGAAAGATACGGACCTGGAACTCGGTGCTCAGCGTCACGACGCACACCTCGTGCGCGCGGATGATGGTCTCGCACGCCTGCTCGACCGACTGGTTGGGCCCGAGCTGGGGCATGCGGTCGGCGAAGAGGAGCAGGATGAAGCTGCCGTGCAGCAGGTAGATGCCGAAGAGGTAGGGCATAAAGGTCAGCTCCGGGTCCGAGGCGAGGATCTGCGAGACGGCCTGCGAGGCGGCGATGGCGTGCGAGGCGCAGTCGTTGAAGCGCGTCGACGTGATCCAGTCGTCGTCGTCGTCGAGCATGCTGATGGCGTCCCACTTGCCGTGCAGCAGCACGTGCAGCACGTGCAGGATGTGCGTGCTGTAGGCCGTTACGAGCTTGAGCCGCGACGCGTCGCGCGTCTGCTTGTTGCTGTTGCTGCTATTGCTGTTGCTGTTGTTGTTGTTGTTGCTGCTGCCGCCGGCGGCCGCCGCCGTCGAGCTCTGCTGCTGCGGCGACTGCAGGGGCAGGCCCGTCACGATGTCCTTGATGTGCGGGCCGGGCGTCGACAGGGGCGGCGGCGGCGCGTGGTGGTGGTACTCGAGGATCTCGACCTCGCGCGCCAGCGCCTCGAGGCTGCGCTCGCAGCTGCGCAGCAGCTCGCCGACGGCGGCGACGGCCTGCGCGTCGTCGAGGTGGCCGAGGCGCGGGTGCTGCCGGCGGTGGTGCACCTCGATGATGTCGCCCAGGATGGCCATGAGCGGCAAGAAGTACTCGAAGAAGCCGGTGCCCGTGACGGCGGTCGGGGGCCCGAGGACCCGCGGCGGCAGGTCCCTCTGCGGGATGGCGTCCAGGTCCTCCCAGGCCGCCTCCGGCAGGGGCGCGTAGATCTCGCAGTACGAGTCCGGGATGTACAGGACGGTGTTGAAGGACAGGGCGAGGTGCCGGTCGAGGCAGTACAGCAGCCAGAACACCCTTCGCCTCTCCTCCCTCGGCTCGGAGTTGGCGAGCGAGTTGTATTCCGGGTCCCTCCGGCAGGAGCAGATGGGGTTGGCGCATGGCGATGCGGAGCACTGCTCGTCTTCGCGGTTCAGTCGCAGGGACATTGCCAAGCGGACGGCTTTGCTCCACCACTTGAAGCAGTCGGACTTGAAGTCGCCGCCCGACACGGCAATGGAGAGCAGAATAAAGGACAAGACATCGTCGATGACGCCCGCAGGTTCGTTTGTGGCTGTAGTCGTGGGTAGAGCGGACATGAACCCGAACTGGTCATCTGTCTGGTCATTTTCGGCACGGAGACCTCCTGTCTAATTGTCAGCAAGGGCAGGTTTTGGCTTGTTAATACCACTTTGTTATGCATACCGTGTATCCTCCGCCACCGGTCCGGATCTCTTTCCGTGATTAATGACGTCGCCAGACCATAAAGTGCATTAGTGATCTTGGCCCTCGACCCGGGGACGTGCAGCAGGACGATATCGGCTGTCTGTGCGGACACCCAAAGCATAGTTGCTAGTAGAGCAGGTGTCGTTGGTCGAGGGTTTGTAGGATGGAGCAACGACTTCTTGCGGAATATTCTCGTGACGATATAAGGAGATGCGCAGCGGAAGAGGGAGCTGCCCGGCTCCGTTAGGTAGACGTCAAGGAGGTCGCAGGCGACAGAGGCCGGTATGATGTCCCGAATATGGGGCAGCACGGGATCCAAGCACCGATACCTGCAGTCTGACGTTGGCGCCCGGTACAACGAATTCATGCGCTGCAGTTCGGCCAGCGATCCCTCGGCACCAGTCGACGTGCTGTAGGATCGACGATCATTCCTTTGCGGAGCCGGACCAGCACCGAATGAGTTTCTCTCGTGGCTTCGCGGTACCGCTTGCTGGTGAGCAGCAACGCCATTCGCGGCATTGGCCGGTGAGGGGTAGCCGGCGCTGTCATCCGAGACAAGAACATCATGCTCTGATGGCCGGCCTGGGTACACGGCCGCCAGAGAGGGGCTCCCCTGAGAGCCGTGTGGCATCTGTGTGTCAAGGGTAGGTTCTAACAGAGTTGAGAGTTGAAGATGTACGTGACTCCCGTAGCCCGGAGAGGTCAGTGCCTGGATGGTTTGCGCCGGGGCAGGTGGCGCCGTCATAGAAGTGCTTGCGGTACTGCCATGACGTGCAAGCGGGGGCGGCCTATTGAAGCTTGTGACATCGCTTTCGCGGTTTACAGGCGCGAAGTGGGAAATAGATATGGCGGCATCACGAGGGGACGTCACGGGAGGTGATGGGGAGACATCGTTGCTGTGCGGGTTGTTGGCGCTGTTGTTGCCGGAATGAGCAGGGTCCGATGCCACAGACCCTCCGGCCAGTGAAGCTGTGGGCACGCGGCCACGCTTCTTGATCTCTCGGTTGTATCTGCATGTATATCCGTAGTCTACAGTGTGAGAGAGATAGAGCATAGAGGGTCAGCAAATGACTGTGCTTCAAGCCTTGGATAGAGAGCCAAAGAGCGCATGAGATGAGGAGCGAGCGCACCTTCACAACGACGACTACATCATGGAACAGACGACAGTCAGTACATAATTATCATAAGCAGAGTGGTTCGCACTAGGTAGTCGAGGAGTCCATACCATGGGCACTCGCCGTCACAGCGAGTTCGAGATGTGCTGCACTTGTCGCAGGCACGCCGGGTTCTCTTGCGCGGACGGGCGTGCTCGAGCATGTCAGCGTCCTCGTCCGCCCGGGAAGGGGACAGCGTCCTGTCGTCAACAACCATGGCATCCATCACGCGCCATATCCCTGGGTTCATCAAAGCTTGGTGCACGGAAGTCCGGTGCGAAGTGAGACGGTGACGAGTAGCGCGATAAGACGATGGCGCGGCAAGACTGCCCGGCCCAATGGCAAGAGTTTACTGATATTGCCCGGCGCTGTCTAGAGAAGCATGGACACTGAGAGTCCCGTCGCAAATCCACAAGGCGTCACAGATGGATGGATGGATGGTGTTCTGGGGGCTGCGCACGTATGCGAATGCCCAGGCGGTCGCAAATCGGAGTTGCAGGCAGGATGGGATGGTGTAAGCTCTGCCAGGCACTGGTGTGGGGGAACAAGAGAGCTGGGCTAGGCGAGAAAACGAGATCAAATGTTGGAAGTGTGGAAGATCTCGGAGATTTCCTGAGGGGGGGGTTCACTCGCACCCAACGGCCCAGCAGGTCGCGAATAAGGAGTAGCAGGCTCGGTATGCCGCTGCTTGGATGGATGTCGGCGGGTGTCTTGTCTGTGTTTGGACTGCTGGAGATCCGGAACAGCAACAGCAACATGTAGTTTTCCCTTTGGCTGGCATTGAGCTTGAACCCTGGGGCAGATGGGGCGCTTTTCTGCATCCTGAATCTCTCCCCCGCAACTGGCCAGGCAGTTTTCCTTCCAAGCTTCTCCACCATTCATTCCCTTTAGCAGCAGTCAGTGTACGGAGTAGCACCCGACCGCAGTGTCGTGCTGATGATTAGCGGAGGAATTCGCCTCAACTGTAGCGTCCCGAGTGGAGCTCGTCGTTTTGGCGAAATCTCCGCTGCAGAAGGATCAACCACAAACCTGGGACGCCAATTTTCCCTCGAATGCGGACCGGAATACTAATGGCCAAGGGGCCTCCAGCTCTTTGTCATTGAGAAATTATCAATTATCAGAAATGAAGCTACACAATAAGGCTCGACTCCTTAGTCCAGAAGAATGGAGGCCAAGGGGGTACCTCGGTGCGAGAGCAAGAAGAAGTGGCGGCAGGGAGCCCGGTTCGCATTGACACGGGAGCATCGGTCCGGTGAGCCGAATCGTCTCGATCCGGTGCATGCCAGATTGATCCACTCCTCCCGTCCCCGACTACAACCCATCCGCAAGGCTGTACCCTTCGGTCGATAATCTGTTACCACAAGCATAAAAGAAGGAAGAGGAAGAAGGGTAGTCTTAGTTTCTTCAACGTCCAGGATGTCCTTCATTCCGTGACGGGCGTTGTATACTGCACCAGACACTGACCGTGCTGAACGATGCGATTTCCACAAACGTATAGTCGAGGAACGAGGACATTCGGGGGTGATCCCTCATCGAGTAATGCAAACCGAGTAAGTGTTTTAGCATTCGCATAATAAGGGGTCGGGTAAGCCAAAGAACGCATCGGAGACAAAGATCGAATAGAACATTACTATCTTGGGTTACTGGTGCTCAGACACAGGTCTCCGCGCTGAGAGGCACGATACTGGGTCTCTTGCCCTGCTGTGCTGCGTCTATGCGTGAAAGATGACGCCGGTGGCAGCGACGATAGCCTGAAGAAATAGGCCACGAGACAGTAAATCTAGTTAAAGCATGCGAGGGGTCCGGGCGCAGAGATGCGCAAGGCCTTATCAATATTCAGAAGTGTCTAGTCCATCACCGCCTGGCCCCGTGGCCAGGTTGGAATCCCTGACGGTTTATAGAGTTGCAAAGGCAGGCCGAGGAGGACCGAGTTCGATTCCCGTATCGAGTCAACAACCCAAAACCACTACTCGACGACAGTGCGATTTTGGAGCGAAGTAAAATACTTTCGTAGCAGACTTCCCACCGGGCGAGTCTGTGAGCTTTTTGCTGGTTCTGACATTTTCTTTTTGGCATTTCTTTTTGGTGTTTGATGATACCAGTCGGACTCTACCCCTGAATATCCTCATCTACACCGAGAAGTACCGTCCTGATCTTTGGTGAGTAAGTCTGCCGAGTCACCTGTTTTCTCTTTTAGACTTGGCTTTGTTCACCAGCTATTCATCCAGCGGACAAAAGGACTCGCCAATAGAACAATACCTCCATTCTGAACCACACAGTCATTGTTGCAACTCTTTATTGTCCACACCGCTACACGAGTTTGTTCATTCCTTTTAAAAGTGCAGTCACTCGAGCAAGCAGATGCGACTATCGGCTTTCATTCGCTGCGAATCGATACTAAACTGGCGCCCTTTTCAGCCGATTCCAAGTTCTTGGTCGGAATCATTTCTGTCGTGTATTTACAGAAATGAGAAATGATTTTATACTGAACATCCGACTCTTTCTTTACTCTGACCGACAGGTTCTGCCGTCCGAAGAAATCATGTTCAAGTTCAGCCTTTCGCCGGGACCTCCTTTTGAGGAGTTCTATGTGAATCAGAAACTGACACTCACTGTATCTCCAGAGGACCTGTCCGACCTGCCCAAGGTCATCCACGTCCGGATCCGCGAGATGATCTCAAACACCATGTCCTTCACCATGCTGGTCGACATCCTCGACCGCGACGACGACATATCCCTCACCGGCACCTCGACCTTCTTCCTCAAGCTCTTCGACCGGCGCTTCTCCAAGGCCTTTCGCGACCAAGTGCCCTGGTCGACCGCCAGGGAGCGTGCGTTCGTCAAGGCAGCCACCATCGGAAGAGAGGGGCTCGACGGCTTCGTCTTCAGCATCTGCGCTCTCGAGAACTACCGAGAGCAGACGGCGCAGGCCTGGACTGTGGCCCAGAGGGAGGCCTGCCTGGCCGTGGACATCGCAGATGTCTACTACGACGAGCTGTCCGTATACGATGCTCTCCAGGACTTTCAAGGGCAGAGCATCCCGCGGTTCGTTGCCTCTCTGGAGCTCGACATCAGCCCTCTGGGGGTAGACGTCCCGCCGCGAGATCCAAATGCCGCCTTTGCCACCTTCGAGCCGTTTATAGTCAAGGGCATACTCCTGGAACGCATCGAGGGCTTCACCCTCTGGGACATGCCCGACCGTGGTGTACCGCGGTGGCAGTGGCAGGGCCTCGTCGACAAGGCGCGACGTATGCTGGACATACTCGACGACAACGAGATCCTCAACATGGACGTGCAGCCGCAGAACTTTATCGTGGCTCCCCTGACCGACAAGCCCGAGTCTACCGATGACTACAAGGTCTACATGATCGACTTCGGCATGTGCAGGTTCCGTGAGGAAAACGAGTCGAACCTTGTTTGGTCGGTGGCCAAGAACACGTACAATGGGGACGGGAGGCTGTTTTACTGGATGAACATTAGGTTGGAGAGAGAGGGCTTCGTGCTCCGGAACGACGGTTTCCCAGGGTATAGACCATGGGATCCGTCACTCTTGGATGCCATGTGATTGGGAAGCTTGTTGCATAATAATATTACATTTGAATTGCGATAGAAAAAAATACTTGACATAGTGATACTGAATCGAAATGAATGCATGAAAGTCGTCATCTACAAAGATAGTCTCACACGATGCCTTACCACAGACTCCCCAGTTCCCAGCCAGGTAAATCGAGTTCTATCATCCACTCACTACAGTCCTCAGATATCGCTGCCTCGCGGCCACCAAGAGTATGTGACGACACCACACCCAGCGACCCTGGACTCATCACCACCTTGCTGCGCTTCCCACGACCGCCGCCACGGACGTTCTGCTCTTCCCGCCGCCGCTTCTTCGCTTCAGGTGCCGTGCCGGTCCTATCAATGCCGTTATCCTCCGCGACATCCTCCCACCCATCATCATCAACCCCGAGCCCATGCGACGCCGGCAGGACATACCGAAACATCGCATCCGGCAACCGCCCCCGGATCTCCGCCGCCGCCTTCCACGGCGGCCCCAGCGTTCCCGCAGAGATGACAATCCTGTCGGCCCTGCCGCCGCCGCCGCCGCCGAGCAGAATAGCCAGCGGCTCGACCTGGCCTTTCCAGAACTCGGCCGCCCCGGACCGCCAGTCTATCTGCGGCACGTCTGCTGACGGGGCCGCCCTCGTTTCCCGCTGGCCCGAGAGGTCGTAGGCCGCGATGCGGGCGGCCAGGCTCTCGATCTCGGGTGCCGACACGGGCTTCCCGTTGAGGCACGGCGGCCTGGGCTGGTCGGCCCCCGTCGGGCTCGAGGGCGGGCTGGCGGTGCTCGGGGCCTCTTCCGGGGACTGGTCCCAGCTGTCTGCTCTGGAGAGGACGCGACTGCTGAGCAGGAACTGTGGACTCGCGGTGGCGGTGGTCCCGGGTATAATGTAGACCTTGTCGGTCTGGGTTGCCATGGATCGGTATTGTACCGGAATCTCCGTCTGGCGGCTATCTGTCTCGTTCGTCTGCACAGATGTGCTCCGGGTAGAAGCCACCGTGGCCAGCACTCCCGGGAGATCTCTGGGAGCACTCGGACCGAGTGGACTGCGTAGGCGCAAGGGCAGGTCAAATTCGTCCCCGGGGCTATACCCGGGCCTCCTTGGGGAGAGCCTCGGCGGACGCTTCACATCCGGAGGCGACGCCGGCGGGGTTTCGGGCAGCCTGATCTTGAGGACCTGGGGAGGCGAGATCATAGTGGTATCGTGGCCCCCCCTTGGTACCTCTGAGCGTTGGGTTGTCTGATCAAGCTCCAGGCTTGGTGAATCACCGTCCAGCGGGCTCATATTGTAACAAATTACCTTGTTCAAAGAAGGCTGGAGTCGAAAATAGAATTAGGTAGAAAGACTTTCTCGATGCGAAATGCAATCCTACTGAACAAACCCCCGAATGGCACGAGATTTTCTGCTGCATCTTATACTCAACTCATAGTGATCGAGAGGCATCATGCGTCCTGCGTTGCTGCGCCTCGCGCCCACCCGACGCAGGGGAAACGAGACCAAAAGCGGCCGAACCTGGAACCAACAACCACGATCGACGTGCCCAATGCAGACTGGAGCTGAGTCTCAAACGCAGCAATGCAGGAGCAAGGCCTTCAGCCCAGGCTAGTCCGTGTAGGAAGGAGTCAAATGCGGTGCAGCGAGGGCCAATGGGATTCGGCGCCGAAGCGCAGAGCCCGTTGACCTCAGAATAGATGGCCTTTACCCCAGGTCCCGCGGCCCAATTGGCGGCCAGACCGCCGTGGAGCTCTTGAAACATCCAAGTCGACGACAAGCAGGGCGGTAAAGACGGAGGTATGGCGTGTCGCGTCTACGAACAGCGGTAGTAATGCGCACTTGGGCTCTCATCTAGAGCAGGCTCACGGATCCATTGCGAACAACAATCAAGACGTACGTTCTCATTTCCATTCCGACTAATACATTTATCTTTATCAATTGAACCATATGGGGGATTCTTTTTGAAATGCCTCGCCCGGGCATTATCGTATCGAACAGAATCAAACTGAAAAACCAAGTTGCTGTGCGTGGTTGTGCCAGCGAGGTCGTCCTCCCTTACACGTAGAAAAAACAAACCCAAACAGCACGACCTCCAAATAAAAGTAGCCTTCTCTGCTTTCATCCAGAGGGCAGAGCGTGTCAAACGTACACACACAAGCATCGCAACAAGACAAGACCGTGCGAGGAAAGAAGAAAACATTGAAACGGGATTTTGCTCGACAAAGAACACAAAAAAGAAGTTGAGCTGAACGAACGCGAATGGGTATTCTCTTTCCCAAAAAGCACGAACAGCGTTTTGCAAGGTTTGTTCGTGATGACATCCCAAGAAGCAGAAAAAAAACCAAAGAAACACAGCAGTCGACACTCGAGGCGAATGGGGAGGGAGTTGGGGAGTCGTCGCCCTCCCCCTCCGGATCAGCCTTTCTCGTCAATCAAAAGTGTCGTCTTGTCATCTAATCATCAAGTCGCTTCCTCCAGTCAGCCAGGCTCTCGCTGAGCCCCAGGCCGCTGGAGGGATCATTCTCGTCGCCGCCCTTCTTGCCCGGGCCGGCGTTGACGTTGTTATCAAAATCAAAGGTGTTGCTGAGGCGGTAGTTCTTGTTGGTCGCCTCCCAGTGGCTGCGCAGCGTCTCCAGCTCGTTGGCCAGGTTGTCGAGCGCGGTGCTATTGCGCGCCTCGCTCATGCCCCCATATAGACTGCCCGCCTCGGAGCTCTCCTGCCGGTGGTGCCCCTGGCCGTTGGTCGAGGGCGTGGCTGCTGGGGGTAGAGCCCCGGCCTTCTCTAGCTGGTCAGACGTCATGCTGACCACGTTCCGGCTGCGTCGCCGATACGTGTCGACCGAGTGCTCAACCTGGTCTAGGAGAAGCGACACCTTTTGCTCAGCATCCTGAGCCCGCTGCTCCAGCAGGGCGTTCTCCTGCCTGAGCTGCTCCAGATCCTTGCGGCTGGACTTGAGGAGCGTCGTGTTCTCTTCCTGCGACTTCTTGACCATGTCGCGCTCACGCCTGGCCTCGTCAAGCTCCTTGCGCACAGCCTGGATCTGGCTCTCCAGTTGAGACTTGGTCGTCTTGACATCGCTCTGCAGGCTTTCAACCTTGGTCATCAGGCTCTTCCGCTCGCCTTCCCACTCGGCTGGGATCTCACGAGGAGCGCCCGCAGAGGTCTTCTCCTCAAGCTCCTCGACCTCGGCCTTGAGCCGAGTGTTGTCCGCCTTGTAGCGAGCGAGTTGCTCCTTGAGCTGCTTGAGCATCTTCTCGGTGCCCTTCACGTAGTGCACCGCAGATTGGTAGTCGTTCTCGAGCTGCGCCAGTTTGTCCCTGTACGCGCCCTCCGACTCTTGAGCTTGCGCTGCGAGTAGCTGCTTCGTCTCCTCGTGGGCAGCAATCGACGCCGTCAATTGCTGTTCTAGGTCACGCACGCGGGATGCTCCTCCAGGCGACATTTCCCGAGGGCTGCCACGTGCTCTCGCGGCCGAGGTCGGGCTGATGCCACGCTCGCTCAGGATGCTCTTCAGAGTACTGTGCTGAACTGCCATGGCATTCGTCTCGAGTTGCTGGTTCGCAAGCTGGTTCTTCAGGTCCGAGTTGTGGGCTTGCAGGGACTGGGTCTCCCGCATAGCAGCCTGGAGTTGGCGCCGGATGGTGACGCCGTCGCGGCTGGTTTGCTCTTGGTAAGCCTCCAGGCCAGCAATGCGCTCCTCGGCACTCCGCAACCTGTCCGAGGCAGCATCTGCCTCCTGCTGGTAACGCTTCACCAAGGCATTGGCTGCAGAAAGCTGGCCTTGAAGAGCGATAATGCGGTCATTGTCACCCTTACTGGCTGCGGATACATCTCTGGTCGTCATCTTCTCCAGACCGGCCAAGACGGCCTGCTTGTGCGTGCGTGCTTCGTTCGCATGCTGCTCGGCCAGTTCCTGTGCATCTTTGAGGCGTTGGTTGATAGATACGATCTCCGCATTGCGTGCCTCGTGCTCAGTCTTCAATTTGCTGAGCTCAGCCTCGGCAGCCTCGCGCCTCTGTCGTTCTTCGTCCAGCTTCCGCTCGAGAAGGCTCTTCATGTCGGTGGACGCGGTGAGAGCTTCACGGAGCGAGTCGAACGTCTCACTGTGCTCCTTGGAACTGCCAACCGCTTCATCATACTTGATTTGCAGCTCATTCTTCGCTACTTGCAGAAGTTGTGAAGCTGCGACAGCTTCGGCAGCAGTAACGGCTTGTTCTCGAGCCTCGCGCTGAATCAGGTGGAGCTCCGCCTTGAGACGCTCGACCTCGGATGAAGTTTGTTGCTTGTAGTTCTCGAGCTCAATACTCCGCTTCTCGGCCGCGCTTGCTGTGTCGTCGGCAAGCTTCCGCGCCTTCTTCTCTGCATCAAGCTCCGTTGCCACGCGTTCAAGCTGGCTGTGCAAGTCTTTCTGGGTGTTGAGAGAGTATGCCAGTTTGCGGCTGATGTCGTTGAAGCGGTCATCATCATCACGGTCGTCTGGCTGAGGAGTATTCGCAGCACTGCCACCGTGCGCTGCGAGCTTGGCTTTGGCATACACGGCCTCCTGGATGGCGGCATCTCGCTGCTTTTCAGCCTCGGCGATCTGCTTTGCAGCCAGAACGGCCTGCTTATCGACTGAGCTCTGAACATTGGCCAGTTCAGTGCGCATAGCAAGGAGAGCCTCGATCAGGGGTTTGTCGTCATCGTCAAAAGTCTCTGTCGCATGGCTATCAAGGACAGGGCTGAACGACGCATTGGGGATATATCCCCCCTTGCGTGCGAGCTCGAGCTCTGAAGCATACCAGGCATTGCGATTCCTGGCGGAATCCAACTCCTTGAGGAGTGCAACTGTCTGCGAATTGCGCCCAGATGAGCGCCGATTGAGAGGATTACTCGTCTGCCTCGTAGGCGGCGGCGGCGACGCTGGTCGTGGTGTAACAGTCTTCAAGGCGGGTTCAGTGCTGCTGTCCACAGATCCCTGAGCCCGTTGCTGACGGGACGGCTTCGGCTTGGGTAGCTCTACTGCGGGAGGCTCTGATCTGGGAGCCGGTTTGACCTGTTGCTGGGTCGGAGTCCTCCTACCATTGACCGTAGGCGCGTCGACCTCCTTCAGCATTTCCCTAGTCACGGGAGACTGGTTCTGGGTAGCCGAGGCAGGCGAAGCTGCATAGTCACCCCGTTCCGTGGAAGCGTTCCTTGAGCGATTTGCGGATGGGGGAATAATGGTGGGTTTGGGAGGCTGTCCTTGTGGTGGAGGTCCGGCTGGGGGAGACGCCGCGGCATTTCGCGGGGGTTTGGGGACTGCACCAACTGGAGCTTGCGATGCGGTGTAGTCACCCCCATTGGGGCTCCGATACCCGTTCGTCGGACTGTCCGTGGCCGCTACATCACGAGGAGCGCCCCTTCTTGTATCAGATGGACCTTGAGAGCCATCTCGAGACGTACCCTGCCGAGAGGGGGGACCTACTTCGCCCTGACTAGGACGCCTGGTCTTCTGGGCGTTTGCCTGTGCCTGGGAATCATTCGGGTATCGGATTTTGGACGTGTCCAAAAGGTAAACAAGGCCGAGATCATTGACGGCTGTAGCTGCGGAGCTTGGCTCGCCACCGACAACCACGACTGATTTCCCGACCGTGGTCATACTGTGGCCGGATCGCGGCGATGGGGAAGGCCCCATGTTCTGGAAAGTATACCATCGTCGAGAGCTGATTCGGAATGCTGCCAGGTCACCCAGGTCCGCGCCTTCCTCTGTTCGCCCACCGAAAATATACATCACATCATCCACCAGGGCTGCGGCGTGGCCTTCGCGCGGCAGCGGAATGTAGCCTATACAATCAAGCTGGGACCACGCATTGACCGCTGGATCATAGCACCAAACATCGTTGAACCACTGGAATCCGTTGGTGCCGCCAAACCTGCAACGAGTTAGCCTTGGGATCTCTGGATTTGGATTTGCAGTTACATAGACTTACAAGTACATCTTATCGTTGTAAGTTACCACGGAGTGGTTGGTCCTGGCTGGTGGGACTTTGCCGGGTGGAGGGCCGCCACTGTCACTGTTCTGGATGAGCATCTCCCACCGATTGTTGGGCATCTGCAGCTGATTCAGGTCGAACGCAGACAGGTCATTCATAAAGTAACCTTCAACCTGCCCGCCGAAGATGTAGATCTTGGATCCGAGGATGTTGAGCGAGTGTCCATAACGGCCCGACGGTCGCGCGCCGGCGGGGAGCGCCCTGGACCATTGCCGCGTAGCTGTGCACAGTCAATTAGCAAATGCCAGATCTGGGAACAACGCCCGGCGACTGGGGACGGTTGCGCCTACAGGTATTCAGGAGATAAAGGGTCTCGTCGAGAACGTCAGTCTCATCAATCTTGGTGTCGCCACCGTAGACGATGAAAGCGTTGCCGACTAAGAGACTCGCATGGCCGACACGAGGGCCAGGACCTTCGGCAGTGGTGGAGAGCGGATAGCAAGCCATGTTGCCGCCCGCCTCAATCATCCAAAGATCGCCCTTGACCGTTTGGCTGTTGATCAAGCCTCCCATGACATAGATGTCACCTTCCTTGGAGGAGGTCGAGTTGACGGCGGCGCCATAGCGGGGAAAGGGACTCGGATGCGACGAGGTGTAGGTGAGTCTTCTTTGCGACCAGGGATAGAGTGCTGAGTTTGGGTTGTTGGTTGGGGTGCCATTGCGAAACTTGAAACAATCACAGGTTAGTGAGGCATGCGCGGACAGCAAAGGGCTCTAGAGATCCTAGAGGCACGGCGCACTCACTTGGAGATCGCTGCTTGGTGGTTGCGGCTGTCCGGGGCCCTGTTCCAGACTCGGCGCCCGACGAGCGTAGGGCTGGTCGGGGCTGGCACCGCTGCCATCATTATCGAGCGAGTTCACGCTGCCTGTAGGGGTTGACCTCGCTCCTGCGCCCTTTTCATCTCTTGCTATCCTCGCACTGGCGCCGCCGACGGGCGTCTGAGGGCTGCCGCTCGGGGGAGGGCCATCGCGGCTTGAGAGGCCCCTGTCCTGGTGCTTCTTGGACTTGAAGAGGAAAGCCATCTCGGCTGATGACCGCGGACAAGTATCTCAATCGAGGAGCATGCCAGAGGCCACTGGACGGGACAGCCAAGGGACAATTGACGTCTGGCGAAATATAGTCGGGAGATGGTTGTGCGCGCAGGTGAAGAGGCGTTGAATGCGATTCGGCCCAGTAAGGGGGGAAAGTCGGTGCGATTAACCGGGTTAGTTGGCGACAGGTCCCGCAGACACCAGCATCGAGAGCAGGATCTGGACAGACAGGAACACAGCAAGAAAGGGGAGAGAAGGCGCTGACGCTGCGTGGTGGGAGGGCGAGAACGAAGATGGCCGGGCGCTGCTTCGGATGGGCGTTCCTCTCCGCGTCGTCGTCGACCAAGTTGAAGAAGATGGCTGGCAAGAAGAGGACCGGCGTGGTGGTGGTGGAGTCGATGGCAGCCGTTGATTTTTTGGTCAACCTCGTTCTTTTTTTGGGCGGCCTTGTCCAGTCTGATTTTGGCGGAGCAGCCCCCCCTGAAGCCAGCAGTGATGAGCCTTTCTTTGGCTTGGGGGCGAGTGTTTAAGGAGGGACCGCACGCGCGGGAGGCAGGTCGGGAGGCGGGCACGCCAGCCAAACAGGGATTAGCCTCCCCTATTAAATTTAAGTCTCCTCCCACCCTTTTTTCGTCCCATAAGGTACCTATCCACAAGTCCCAGGCCGTCCCATCCATCCCTCGCTTGCCTTGCTCTGCTCGCTTGTCGCTGTCTGTCATGTCTTGTCCGCCTTTCGTCATCATGGGCAGGTGCCAGAATCGAGGCCAAGCATCGAACTCTAATGGAAAACACTTGACACAGCTTACTTGCTGTCAGCAGATGGGCGAGATGTACTTGTAGTTAGATCTTTTTGCGCCGATGACTGGAAGGCTACACAGCAGATTGTACTTGGTCATTGGAATCATTTTCCCGTTCCTGATCTCGTACCTACCCCCAGCTTCCAGGGCAACTATTACAAGGGCTTCCTCCTAAGCTGGCGCCAATGACAGGAGTAATAAAGAATCCATGCACGTTGTTGTTCAGCTGGACAGTAACTACCTGGATACTTGTAGGTATCCCATCCACCCAGATAAGCCACGACTGAAACAGCCTCAAGAGTCTGTTGGCGCAGGCGAGAGTGAGGAACATGGCGGAATTCCAGAAGAGCTTGGCCATGCTATCCGAAGTACATATCGGTCTCGGACCCGGCGATTCACACAACACGGTACGTGCTCAAGGAGTCGGCAAACAAGCTTCAACTGTGTTGTCGTCAAAATCAGCTTTCCTCAAGGGATCCTGCCGCTTCAGCTGCACTCCTTTGAGGATTCTCTCCGATTTTCTCTCTTATGAATGCGCGCCGATCACTAAAATGAAGCATGCCTTGCATCAATACGCGGTCTTGAAGATGGTGGTACGGAGCTGGGCAGAGCAGCGCAAGCGGTCCCTCCACAAGCACCGTTGGAAACCCAATGTGGAGAGGAGAAGAAATGTGGATCTCGGTCGAAGTCATCATCTCCCTGGAGTTCCTGCCCGCACTCCTGAGCCTTGGAGGCAAGCAGTTCTCGGCTGCTAGGCTACAGCACCTGTGGTGATGCCAAGAGATACTGACGCAAACAGACATAAATTTGGATATCTCAATAACAATTTGATCTGTTCAAGAACTGTAAAGCTTGCTGGGTGATCTGTTTCAAGGCGGTCGATAATGGCAATGGCAGCTAGGCGGGCGGGTCCTAATAAGATGTTGGTGTGTTTCAGCTCTTGCGCACTGGTACCCTCCAAATGCTACCCGAGCTCCGGTCATCTCCTACCCATGCCCGGCCGGCCGGCCGTGGGCGCGCCCCTCAATACTGCTCTTCACCTGGTCCTGGATGAACCTTTCAAAGACCTGACGGGGTTGAATCAGTGCACGGAGCTTTCTATTGTTCAACCTGCAGCACTCTGTATGTACTTGTAGATACAAAATCTATCTGCAATATCCCCTTGATGGCCGGAGCAACATCTTGATCCAAAAAGTCGAGCTTGTCCATTGGAGCAGCATGTGGTCTACGGTCTACCAGACTTTGTCACAGCCAGCCAGACCTGGGTAAATTTCAACGTAAATACGTGGTTCAGCTAAGGTAACATGACTTGAATGAAGTATCTAACTCGCTAGTACTCGTAGGGGCTTCAACCTCGCATACCTGTAGGTAGCTCTCGCCATGGTATCGCCATCTCGAGACAGGGTCTCCTCCGTAGGTCAACTGGAGGTCGCCCGAGGTTAGCGCCGTCGAAGAATTCTAGCGCGGCTCAAGGCCATCAACCCATTCGCGGAAGCAACCTGAAAGCTTGCAACCAATCGAGTGAGTCTAAATTGGCAGCGACTCAAGCCCAGCCAGATCAGATTGAGCGCTGAATGCACCGCCGGCTTACCTGAGGTTACCTACTAGTGCACCTGACCAGCACTTTTGACGGGCGCACCATATTGGGTGTCACTAATACCTAAGCACAAGCTTGGTCCAGGCCTGACCGCATCCAACGACTCGCGTCACCACCAAAAGCTAATCCTCCTGTCTTCCCACAACCAACCCACCATCTTACCCTCAACCCCACAGCTGCCCATGGCTCGACTGCCATGTGTGTGATTCCAGTGTGCGCAATGGATTGTCGACCGTAGATACAACTATGACGGCCCGCGCAGTCCAGCATAGCCAGCACAAGCCCCAGACTCATCATCGCGAAAACACCACGGGAGCCTCTCCCCGACAGGCCCCGTCGCCATCGCCCCAGCACCCCGACCGCGCTCGTGCAGACCCTCACCACCATCTTGCGCATCCCTCACATGCTGGAGGCCCTCCAGCTATAGCTCGCGGAAGCTCCGCGGCCATGCCCTCTCGCGTCGAGTCGAATGGCCCGGCGGCTGCCGGCAATGGCGGTGCGACGCCGCCCATGCGATCTAGACCCGACATGCGCAGCGCCGGGTCATCGGGCCACGTCCGATCCCGCTCCAATGGCGCTCAGCTCGATTCGGACTCATCCGGCGGCAGACGTCCCCTCAGTGCTCCTGGTGACAAGGAGGAACTGACTATCACAACGACCAACGGCGACACCGACCCAGAGCGGGGCACCCGTCTTGCAAAGCCGCTATTGCTGCGATCCAAGAGCGAGCACGGCCTGGTGCGCGAAGAAGTCATCAACATCGACCGTGCTGAAGACGAACACTATGAATGGGGCGCAAGGCATGGGTTTGAAGAGCACTATGAGTCTGAGGACATCATCTCCCAACTTGCTAATGTAGGTGTTTTTGCCTTCCGTCATTCTCCTGCGCTTGAGGAGGACGAGCCTGGAGCATGGTAGAGAGCAGTCAAGCGGCATCCTCGCTCCTGTGCGCCCCTTGTCTCGATGATTTTGTCTATCGAGGGTTCTCCGCTGATAGCTCCTGTGATCCAGAACTGGTACATGTATTTTACCGACAAGCGCCACGAGACCACAGGCAAGCCTAAACAGACTACGTTCGATCTTCAAGACTGGCGCATGCGAGACCGACTCAAGACCGTGTCGGCTGCTATTGCCGTCTGCCTGAACATTGGTGTCGAGCCTCCTGACCAGCTCAAGACATCGCCCGGTGCAAAACTAGAGGCATGGCAAGACCCGTCTGTTCCTCCGGTCCAGAAAGCCTTGGAGAACATTGGGAAAGCCTTGCAAGCTCAGTACGAAACCTTGGCCATCCGGACTCGCTATAAGCAATATCTGGATCCGTCGGTGGAAGAGACTAAGAAGTTTTGCATCTCGCTGCGTCGCAATGCAAAGGACGAACGGGTCCTTCTGCACTACAACGGACACGGAGTGCCCAAGCCTACTGCGTCTGGGGAGATCTGGGTCTTCAACAAGAATTATACCCAGTACATTCCAGTGTCGTTGTACGATCTACAGCATTGGCTTCAAGCACCCACGATATTTGTATGGGACTGCTCCGAGGCGGGCAATATCCTCAACAACTATCATCGCTTTGTCGAGAAGCATGAGCAAGAAGAGGATGAGGCGGCAGCTCTCGATCCCAACTACGAAAAGACGAATTTCCGCCCATACATCCACCTCGCCTCCTGTGCTGTCAAGGAAAATCTGCCCACGAACCCCTTACTGCCCGCGGACCTGTTCACGTCGTGTCTCACAACCCCAATAGAGATGGCCCTGTGGTTTTTCGTCTTGCAGAATCCTCTCAAGACGAACCTGACTCCCGAGCGGGCGAAGAAACTCCCAGGTCGTCTGCAAGAGCGACGTACCCCCCTGGGAGAGCTCAATTGGATCTTCACCGCCATTACCGACACCATTGCCTGGACGACATTGCCCAGACATGTTTTCCGCAAGTTCTTCCGGCAGGACCTTATGGTGGCCGCGCTTTTCAGGAACTTCCTGCTCGCTCAGCGCGTCATGTCGGTCTACGGGTGTCATCCTCAATCGTATCCCGAATTGCCAGACACAAGGCAGCACCCGCTTTGGGAAGGCTGGGATCTCGCTGTCGACCAGGCTCTCGCTCAACTCCCGATGCTGGAGAGAAAGGAGACAGAAAATCTCGACTACGAATATCAGAACTCGACCTTCTTTACCGAGCAGCTGACGGCCTTTGAGATATACCTAACCAGAGGTGACGCCTTGTCCCAGAAGCCCCCTGACCAGCTGCCCGTCGTCTTGCAAGTTCTGCTCAGTCAACAACACCGAGTGCGGGCCCTCATCCTCCTGGGCCGGTTCCTCGATCTTGGGCCGTGGGCAGTCCAACTGGCCTTGAGCATAGGCATCTTCCCTTATGTGCTGAAGTTGCTGCAGTCCGCTGCTGCTGAGCTCAAACCGGTCATGGTCTTTATCTGGACTCGGGTTCTGGCTGTTGACATCTCTTGCCAGCAGGACTTGATCAAGGACAGTGGTTACAACTACTTCGCGTCCATTCTCAAGCCCTCAGAAAACCTGCCTGTATCTAACAGTGACGAGCACAAGGCAATGTGCGCATTCATATTGGCTATGCTCTGCAAAGGGTACAAACCTGGCCAGACCGTTTGCAACCAGACCGACATCATGACCTTCTGCCTGATGCATTTGACCAACGAGGAAAATCCCCTCTTGCGGCAATGGTGCTGCCTTTGCATCAGCCAGCTCTGGCAGGATCTGCCAGAGGCGAAATGGCGTGGGATCAGAGAGAACGCCCCAACGAAACTCTCCAACCTGAGCAGGGACCCTGTGTGTGAAGTAAGGGCGGCTATGCTCCACGCGATGACCACTTTCTTGGGCATACCGGACCTTACCGACGAAGTTGCCCGCATTGAAGAGTCGGTGGCGTGGACCTTGCTTGACATGGCCAACGACGGCAGTGCCATGGTGCGCAAGGAACTGCTCGTATTTCTATCTCATTTCGCCCTTCGCTACGAGAATAAGTTCCTCGTTGCTGCTTACGAGCACCTCCTCGAGGAGAAGGAGTACATTCTGCACCCCCCTAGGGACGACGGTCTGGAGCACAAGCTGGGCTTGCACTATGCACGCCCAGAAAATCGCAACAGGGATGGCACGATCAAGCCCACCGCTCATGGCATGTCACACAATACCATTTTTGCAGCGTGCTGGAAACACATCATGATCTTGACTGTGGATCCTCACACCGAGGTGCAGAGCCACGCGACTATCATTGCTGACTTCATCCACAACGCCCTGCTGCATTCGTCAGTCGGCGCCCAGGCGCAAAACCTTATGGATGACATCCAGAGGAGAGTCAAGCGTGCCATGTCGAAAGCACAGTCGCTCTCGTCGCAGAGGAGCAACATCTCCCACGTCGCCAACGGTGACGGCGTGATGCCCCCGCAGTCGCCTGGTCTGATCCGCAGAACAGTGAGCTCGCTGTTCTCGCCCTTCTTCAACGTCGACACGCCCACCACCCCTACCACACCCGGGCCGCCTTCACCGGCTCTCTACCGGACTGCTTCCCAGAGAAGTAAAAAGAGTATTGACTGGCCCGCAGCCGCGGAGCAGAACGACCAGGACAGGTCTGCCGACGCCTATCACACCGTACGGGAGCCTGTGTCGCCTGGGTTCGAAAGCAGGGATAGGAGAGAACTGCCAGCGCTGCCGCTGCCGAGCACCTTTCTCGACTGGTCTATTGAGTACTTCCGGGAGCCTCAGATGAAGGCAAGTGAGGCCGAGGAACCCGGCAGTACCGAATACAATGAGCGCTTGTGGCGCCGATCAAGGAACGAGGGTGTCATCAGAGAGACTCAGCCGCAGAAAGCCCACGCGGGATCACACAAGTGGAATGATCAATTCAGCATCATTAACAATGGCGCTCAACCGGCAAAGCTGACCTTCCACCAGTTTGAGGACCACCTTGCCGTTGCCGACAATGGCAACACTATTAACATCTGGGACTGGAAGAAGCACCACAGGTTAAGCAGCTTCTCCAACGGCAACCCAGAGGGTTCCAAGATCAGCGATATGAAATTTATCAACGAGGATGATCAGGCGTTCCTGATGACAGGGACGTCGGACGGCGTTATCCGTGTTTACCGCAACTACGACTCGGATCTGAAGATTGAGCTGGCTTCCGCATGGAGAGCGCTCACCCACCTGGTACCCAGCAATGTCAACTCTGGGATGGTCTTTGACTGGCAGCAAGTCAGCGGCACCGTCATCGTGGCCGGCGACGTCCGGGTTATCCGCCTCTGGAACGCCGGGCACGAGACCTGCGTGACGGACATACCGGCTCGATCTGGGTCATGCGTGACGTCACTGACGTCAGACCAGATGACGGGCAACATCTTTGTGGCCGGATTTGGCGACGGTGCGGTGCGGGTGTTTGACACTCGGTGCAGGCCGCAGGAGGCGATGGTCAGGAAGTGGAAGGACGACTCCGACCGGGTCTGGGTCAAGAGCGTGCACATGCAGCGCGGCGGCCAGCGAGAGCTCCTGTCGGCGAGCCGCAACGGAAAGGTGAAGCTCTGGGACATCCGGATGGACAGCCCTCTTCACACCTTCCAGACCACGAGGGATCACCTGCGGACCGCGAGCACCCATGAGCATCTGCCCGTCTTTGCCGTGTAAGTTCTCTCCTTGCATATCACCTAACGTATCAATCATGCTGACACTTGCTGCTTAAAGTGGCACGTCTGCGCACAGCGTCAAGGTCTTCAATTTCGACGGCAAGCTCCTGTCGCGCATCGAGCCCTATTCCAACTTCCTGCAGAACCGAGGCTCGCCGATCTCGGCCACGGCCTTCCATCCCCATCGCGAGGTGCTCGCGTGTGCCGCGCGGGGCGATTACCACATTAACCTTTTTCGCTGCTCAAACGAGGAGGCAGACGGCATACATCACTAGATCGCATCGTCCAGGTTGATGCTCTGGAGCACCTCTGGCGGTGCTTCCACTTAAGAGGCTGTTCTGAGACCGTGTGGTTTCCCGGATTGCCTTGTCTATGTGGCTTCTTTCACACATCTTCTTCATTATTCCGCTGTGCTCCCCATACACCTGGAGATGGGAGCTTCCTCCTTTTGCATGGCCTGGCTATTTCTTGCTAAGAAAAGTCTTGAGGGGTAATGAGTTCGTGAGAGGGGTGTGCATGTACACCCAACGTATCTGTTTAATTTGATAATGAGAACTGTAGATGCTAGCGTCCACAAGAAGAGGACCTCTGGCTCTTTGTAAATTAAAGTATACTGCACTTATCATCCTAGAGACGGTCTCTTCTGTACGAGATTTCTCGGAGATCGAACTGAATCAACATTGAATGATGGAACCCTCGAATTTGAGAGTCGCAGTGCTTATCGATAAGCCAAAAAGTCTAGGCAGCCCCAGAAGCACTTGGACCATTCGCCATGAGAGACAACCTGGCAGGAGACATCTCTCCGAATACAACACCAAATCTTCAAGAAGGCACAAATGCCATGCGCAGGGCCCGCAGAGCGCATCATGAGCTTCAAGCGGGAGTTTGACTCCCAGTCGGCGACAGACGAGGAGGCTGCCGCAAAGCCCCCAAAGAAACAGCGCATGCATGACGGCGCCTCAAACGGGAAAGGCAAACACCACAGCTCGGCGCCGACGACAGACCTCACATATGGCCAGCGCTACGTGTTCTCCAGCTTGGACGAGCCAACAGTTCCCTACGGCGAAGACCTCGAGTTTGAGGATGAGCAAGACGCTCTAGCATATCTCAAAGCTGTACGGTACGTTAAAGCCCAACTCGATAACCGCCCCCCCCTCTCTTCTTTGCGGTCTGTGCATCTGTCGCTAAGTTTGCATTAAGATCGTTCAAGTGGTGAGGTATGCTAACATGGCGAGTATCACAGACAAGAAGCTGGCGGTATCCCTCACCTACTCGTGGCCGCGAAGGCTGGCCCACAGCTACCCCCCCGGCCGGGGCCAGACGAGCTTTGCTACGACGAGGAAGATGTAGATCGAGCATTGTACGATACCGGATTAGGGGACACAAGGGGTTACTATTTCGACGGCACGTACACGGCTGCCCCTGGTCCAGAGTCCGAGGATGGACTGTTGTCTGAGGGGGAAGCCGGGGATGAGAAGCGCATATACGAAGCATACTACTCATCCATCATACACCGATTCAACCAGCTGCGCGACCTCCTGCATCAGGACCCGCCCGCTTCGGCCCTCTCCGCTCTGTCGTCAGAACACGCCACGAACGTCGGCCCCTCGGCCCCTCGATCACAGTCGTTCCTGGTCTGGCGGGGCCGCCTGCTCCGGACCGATCCGCTGCCGGCGCAGGTTGCGGCCATGGACAAGGAGAGCATCCTGTGGCTGCTGCGCGTCATCCTGAACGGCAAGCTCATGCAGCGCGGGTCTCACCTGCGCGAGCGGACGAGCCGGTGGCTGTGGGCCCTGCTAGCCCGCCTGCCTGACCGGGGCGAGCTCGATCACACGGATGTCGGCTGGGTGCGGGAACTGGGCAAGCGGGCGGTGCTGATGATGACGAGCATCGCGCAGATGGCGGCGCTCAGAGAGCAAGTCGAGCTCGACGAAGGGGGCCGAGACGATGACGAGGATGGTCTTGACGACGATCCTGTCAAGCAAGAACGCGACGAGGATGAAGCTGAAATCAAAGGGGAGGCGGACGGCGATGCTGAGGAGATAGAGACTTGCTCGGTGGGGAGTGCGCCCATGGAGGACTCGGCGTCTGAAGGAGGGGAAGTGCTCGTCGGACCTGCCCCTGTGACCCAAGATGCCGAAGCTGACATTGAGGCCGCAAAGGCTCGACTGCTCGCTAGGCTCGACGCGGTCGAGGATACGCCGCCCGAGCCGGGCTTCGTCCCGGTCACAGAACCAGAGATCCCAACGCCGGCGCCGCCATCGCAGCCCTCGACGCACGAGGTGGGCGGCGGCGGCGATGACGTGCCGTTCGACGCGGCGCGGGCCCGCATCAACATGAGGGCCACGCTGAACATGATCCTTACGGTCGCGGGTGAGTTTTACGGGCAACGGGATCTGCTAGAGTTTCGCGACCCGTTTCCAGGTTTGTAGCGTTTTTTTTTTCTAGAAAAGATTGTGTGCACCGTTGCGGACGGACTACGTATACCCCCTCTTGTGTGAGTCTGCTCTTTCTTAGGGGTGCTGAGCCATTTGTATTGCAACATAGAGGTAGCTTTTCCTTGGGTTCACAATATACCGATCGATATCGTGTTGATACATCAAGCCCTTGCTGTACAATCACATGAATGCCGCCAGTGGTAACCGAAGCAATATTGAGTGCATAAGGTGGCGGCTTACGTACTTCCTGGTACATGAACACCGTAGGGCAAGATGCTATGAGGGAGGGCATTGCAATATGGGATGACGGGCGTGTCTCTGTTGGTTCCAGTGTGCATTTAATACGGGTGAGCAAACCAATAGAGTTGACTGCATTAGACTAAGCAGACGGCTTTTTTTTTATGCCCTGCAAGCTGTAGATCGCTTACTCTGCTTTCGCTCATTTCCGGACGGCCAGGCCCAGACAGAGATGGCATTGAAGCCGTTCTCCGGAGGTACAGTAGCAGCTCATGCCTCTTGCTTCGGCAATTGATGCGGTACTATTTCTCCCTACCTGGCCTGGATCATGTCATCTTCAAACACACACACACACACACACACCCCTGGAGCACTTAACGCGAAAAAAACACGACCGGGACGCGGTCGTCCAGGCTTCGGCGGTCCCCCACACTAGAGAGTAATAGAGGGTCTTTTGCCCAGCTCCAGCCAATGGATTTGGTGGGAATCTGCTAGAACAACCACTGGCTCGCACATGCTGGCACGCTGGCTCTCTCACTGCCCCAGCCTCATTTTTACTCCCCCGTCATGTACAAACGTCCTTGGACATTCCTCACTCTTCTTCCACCCAAACACACGCACACAGCCCCTGCTCCAGCACAGACCGACTTGACGACGTTGATCATAATAGGCATCTACCTTGAACTGGAAATCATCTTCTTTTCTGGATTCTTGCGCAATTGCAGAACAAGATCCAGTTTGAAAGTCTCCACTCTGTACCAGCATCCGTCTCAATTGCTGCAGGTCGACACCACATCCTTCCAACCCCCCCAGGATACACTTGCCAGTCTTGCCGCTGTGGTGTCTTGTCTTTCTTGCAGGCCAGGCGATTGCAGATCGGGCCAGCTTCCTCTCTGTCGGCATTCACCCCCGGTACGGGACGTCGAAAGACCGCAGAGTTTCTTTATCTTACAGGCTTTGGGAGGGGAACCTGTGAACCACCAAACAGCACCCTCCACCACCACCGCCTTATCTCCAACCTCGACACCAACCTGTACAACAAACCCCCTCAACACATCCCTCTTCCCTCTGTCAGAGACCATGTCCGCCCCGCGAACCAAGCGGCCCTTCGCCGGCGCCGCCAGCGACCCGGCCCAGCGCCAGATCACATCCTTCTTCCGCCCCAGCTGCGGCGGCGAGGGCGACGGCGACGAGTCAGGCTATCAGACCGCAGTCTCGCTCACCCCCGCCCAGGTCCAGGCCGACCTGCTCTGCGTCGGCATGCGCATCCGCAAGTCGGTGCCCGAGGGCTACAAGACGGGCTCCGACTGCGGCTCCTTCTCGCTCTGGTCCGACGCCGATCCCAAGCAGGCGGCCAGCAGCAGACACCAGCATCAACAGTCCTCGCGCGTGCCGTCCTCCGCGCGAGCCGCGGAGAAGCGCGAGCTCCTCCCCTTCTGCGGCATCCACAAGGTCGGCGGCCTCGCCTCCCAGCCCGCCTTCGACAGCGCCGGGCCGGCCCTGTTCCCGCCGTCGGCGTTCGGGCCCTCCTCCTCCTCCTCCTCCTCGGCAGCGGCGGCGGCGGCGGCAGACGACGTCTCTGACATGAACGACTGCCCCGGCCTGACCAGCAGCCAAGAGTCGGCCGCTTCCTTCGCCTCCGTCGACACGATCGCCTCCGCCAACAACCTGCTTTCTTCATCGTCATCGTTGGCGCCGCCGCCGCAGCGCAAGCGCTTCTACGCCGAGGACGAGTCGGTCGAGAAGCCCGTCTCCCTGCGCGACGAGTGGCTCGACGGCGAGGTCAGCCCCCGGACGCTGGCGCCCGTGGGCTGGGACAACGGCCGCGTCATGGCCGTGCCCCGGGGCCGGCGAGGTCTCCTCGGCCTCGGCGGAGCTGCTGCTGCCGGTGGTAGCCGCAAGGGAGCCCCCGCCGTCGTTGCCTCGCTGCCGCCCGCGCGCCTGACCGACCTGGGCCAGGAGAACCTCGACCTCGTCATGGACGGCGAGAGCGACTTTGAGGAGGCCAGCTTCCTCGACTTCCGGACCTGGGGGGCGCCTCTACCGCGGGACATGGAGATGGGCGGCATCTAAGACGCTCCTTTTTGTCGTCCTCTGAGAACATGCACTGCTGCTGGTCAAATCGGTAATTTTGTATTGATGAAGGCGTGTGTGAGAGAGTGTGTGAATGCGTGTGTGTGTGTGTATCATTTGTGTGTAACTGGGAAACGGGCCGGGCTTCTGTGTGGCTTTCTTGACTTTGGGATTTTGATATCATGGAGCGTGGAGTTATGGTATACCTGGGGGCGTGGACAAACCCCCCGATGGTAATTGGGAGACAGGCATGGGTCTAGCTAGCATCAGCCGCAAGTGCATGAGATGGGACTTGTATTGCGAGAGGAGTGTGTCAATGGAATATTGAATGTTTGGCATCTTTACCTGGTCGAGTTTGCATCGTGGCTTGTCGTTCGTGCCTGTCACAGGACACTTTACGCGGAGCCCAGGTCCATAAGAATTACGAGACTACGGATTTACACTCGCTCTGCCAAGTCATTGTCACAATCGGGCTACGTTGCTACTCGCAAGTCATTTTCAAAGACACATGACAGGGACGGTGATGAATTGTGGAATCCATGAATTCAAATCGCAAAGCACAGTGAGAGGTCCTCCCCCGTCTCCGTGTACACTGCACTCGGGTATGGCGATTCAATCAGCTCATCCACGTCCTCGTGCTCAAGAAAGGTCCGCTCTGGACACGGTGCAGACCGTCAAGAAACACTCATGTGAAAAATGCCATTTTTGCCAGCTATCCACCCATGCAGTATGAGATTCTGCCTGTACGAAATCTTCCCTAAGATACACGCACGCAGAGGGAAAAAGACAAACAAACGTCGTGGGAAAAGAGGATGTCGATAATGCTAGATATCCGGACCCCAAACGCCCCTTTTGTTGTGTGCGAGGTGGTTTTTGTCCATCTTCTATCCGCAAGGTGGTCGTCGTTCGTAGAGAGACATTACTTTTCTATACGCCCCAATGTCGAGAGTGAGAGAGTTTTTGCAGATGTTCCGAGATGTGCCCCCAATGAATCATGACCAGCCGTGATAAAAGAAAGCAGATTTTGATAATCTACTTCCTCCGGAAGGAGCAGCCCTCGGTGAGCCTGGCCTTGCCACCGGTGGGCTGGCACAGGACGGTCGTGCAGCCCTGGCAGATGACGACGGTCTGGGCGTGGGAGAAGACGGTGGTGATGGTGAAGCAGCCGGGGCACTTGACATCCATGAAGAAGGAGCGGGGAGCAGGGACAAGCATCTGGCGGATTGTTAGTTCATTTGAACCCCTCCAATACTGCTGGGACAAGTCGTTCGAGAAAATTTGCCAAAACATACCTTGAGCTTGTGCTTCTTGGCCTCAGCCGCAGGGCTGGGGTTCAGGAGGTCGACTGCCAGAACCTAGGGATAGACATGTTAGCACCCATGCGTCTCCATCGTTGTGCTGGTCACCCTGCTGTGCCATCGAATCTCTCTGCCTGCAATCGTCGCCAACACATCCGAATCGTTCCCGAAAATCATTCCATTGACCCGTCCCACAACCCGTCTTCGCAGATTGATCCTCCTCTTGATGGGTTCGTCGGTTGCATTGGCTCGGATCGGTGGCGAGTGTCGTCGTGCACGAGAGTCGCTGCGACAACAGCAGGGAGGGGCGGGTAGGCGGCTTACCATCTTGACGGTTTGAGGTGAGAAGTATCTCTAGTGATCAAAGTCGCGAGCGGAGAGAAAGTTGACGAAATCTGTCGGTGCTGAGAACAGATTTGGGCGCGACGATGGATGGAGTTCGTAGAGGTAGGAAGGGCAACGGTGATGAAAAATTGTGAGGGGATGGATTTCGATTTGTTCTGGTTACCGGACAGCCAAAAGCAGTTTAGCTCATTAGGGTTTTTTTTCGATTGTGTGGGCGTTCAGCGAGTGGAAGACCCGCACGGACCAAGAAATGTACCTGCCCACGTGACACTGGCCCTGTTCCTCCCGTGGCGAAAAAACAAGGGAAGCTCCAGGAGCTTGGACCCCAGTCGGGAATGGAACCTTAGTCAGATGGTCACGCATCCAGAGCATTCTAGGCCACTGTCACGGGAGAGAACCTCCGCCTACAAACGGCTTGCGACGCGCTCCAGGCAGCTGGATGCAGCACCCCGCCGTGGGGTTGCTTCTCACTGAGGCCTGCCAGTCGCCAATTCTCCACGACACCACATTTCTTAGGATAATTAACGTTTCTTCTGCAACCTCAAGGGTCTATCCACGAGGAAAGTACTCTCCGGAATGGCTGCTCCGACAGATCAGCGGATTGCCGTCCCCATTGACGACCCCAACGCCGACACAGAATGGTGCGACCGACCCCCAAATTAGCTACCCTTGCCACTGGCCGCATGACGCATCCAAGCTAACTTATGATCCCAGGAACGAGATATTGAGGAAACATGGAGTCATTCCCGAGAAGCCGCCTAGCCCGACCCCCATGATTGAAGAGGCGATTCTTGAAGGGCGAAGATTGGCACATGAGAATCGATTAGAAGGCAAAGACCTGGACGAGCTTGACGAGCTTGAGGATGATGAAGATGAAGAGTTCCTCGAGCGGTACCGCCAGCAAAGGATGCGCGAGCTAGACGCCCTGACTAAGAAATCCCTACACGGCAGCGTCTACCCCCTTACAAAGCCAGAATATTCACGCGAGGTCACCGAAGCATCGAACAATGGGGTTGTCTTGGTCAACCTCACCGCATCCATGGGCACGAATGTGGAGTCCAGGGTGCTCACAGAGCTCTGGCGGCAGGCAGCGAAGGAATATGGCGACGTCAAGTTCTGCGAGATGCGAGCGAACCAGGCCATCGAGAACTACCCAGACAAGAACTGCCCCACGATCCTCGTCTACAAGAACGGAGACATTGTGAAGCAGGTGGTCACCCTAGTGACTGTCGGCGGTGCACGGATGAACATGCTCGACCTCGACAAGATTCTAGTCGAAGTAGGCGCAGTGCAAGACTCGGATATGAGAGTATTGAAGAGGAGGAGAGAAGCAGAGGACGCCGAAGAGGAGCGTCTGGCGGGCACGAACAAAAGTGTGAGAAGTAGCGCTCGTCAGAATGACGATGACGACGACGACTGGGATTGAGCAGTGGTTGTATCCGACCCGCGCTGATCGTCTGTGAGACAGCACATCTAATTTCAATCGGCCGCCATATGTATGGACTTGTGAATGATACCCAAATAGAGAATTTCATGCAAATGTCGTCCCATCTTCGCCAAATGTTAGCCATCCCAGTGAGTTTCCATGATAGAGATGAATGCCATGCTCTTCCCCCCCCCAAGAAGGTGTTTGCGGAATAAAATATTCAAAATCTCAAGGGAGGTTATTCAATATTGAAGCTATGCCCGAGAGACTGCGGAGTAATCGTGGTGTCTCTTATCAATCAGTACATTTCAGGGTCTGGCCCGCTAAAGGCTTAGCGGGATGCCGTCATTTGTTTACCAGCTCCGTATTTCGGGGATTGGCAGTCGCGTGTCGAAGTCCATCCAGACATCCGCGTCCTCCGCACAAAGTTCAAGCCCAACTCGAAGAGCTTGTCTCGCGTGTAAACATTTCGGTTTCAACTGTACATTAATTGCGCTTACATTGTTGTACATACACCTTTTTTTTGTCTTTTCTCCTCGATTCCTCCCTTTTCCTGACCAGATTCATTGCCATCACTCGTGGAGACATGGCTGACGAGCCGACCCTCCCCACACTTCCCCCATTCGCATGGGACGCGTCGACGCAGAGCTTCCAATCCTCCAAGAAGCGAAGCCGCAAGAACAAGGCACCGCCTCTGTTCTCCCAGTCCAGCGATCCCGCCGTCTTCTCGAGCGATGACGACCCGGCAATCGACAACTATGTCCAGGGCCGCAGGAAGAAGCGCTACGTCGGCCCTTGGTACGCGCAACACCCCGCCTCGGGCGACTCCTCCTTTGAAGATGATCCACAGCTGGTGCACCGCCCGGCGCCGAAGCCGAGGAGGATGCTGGAGAGACAGCTCGATAGCGGTGTCTGGATGGGCAGCGACGGTACCGACATGGATGAGAGCGGCGTCGAGGACCTGCCGCTCCCTACCACCCGGCCTAACATCCCGCAGCTGCAGCCCAGGGCTCAGCGGACGTTTGGGCGGGTCGCTAGCTTGCGCGTGAGCGCGGCAGAAGCTTTGGCACGCAATAGGATCAGAGAGTGCGTCGAGGAGGGGGATGAGAAGGTCGATTTGTCGTGTGTAGCTCCCCTGGTGCTCCGGAGACCCAAGGCAGCTATGAGCTAATATATTCTTAACAGTGCGATTGGACTAAAGACGCTCTCCAACCCAACAATCGAGCCGCTGTCAGAGTTTGCCTGCATTCCGCTTGTCACAAAGGGCGTTGCATTCGAGCAGAGCACTCCATCTCTAAAGCTCTTCCTTGGGAGCAATGCACTCACACGGCTACCCCGTGCCATCTTTCAACTTGAGCATTTGACCGTGCTCAGTCTGCGAGGTAATGGACTCCGGGAGGTCCCGACAGGTATCGGCCAACTGCCCAATCTCAAGGTCCTGAATTTGTCTCAGAACGCCTTGAACCATCTATCCTATGAGCTCGCCGAGCTCTTGATGAACAGCAAGAACATATCGGAGCTCTACCTACACCCAAACCCTTTCTGGCAGCCTGAGAGCCTATCTACAATAGCAGAGTCCGCCATCGGCGAATCAGGGGAGCGCGAAATGCTGCAACGATTTGAAGGCCATCGGTTCTGCGGAGGTCTGGCCGCCCGGTCGCCCGTTCAGCTGTCGTATAGCAATGGAGTCGTGCACTCCGGCTTCCGTCTCGAGCCTCTCTCTCCAGACTCCAGGCTCGTGCCGACAGAACAAGGTCTGTACGGCGACTTGGAAGGCGATACCCAGCCAAGTGCATCGACGCAACTCAAGGATACGTCCTCATCGAGGGTCCCAACTCTGTTCGAGCTGGCTCTGCGCACCTGCTACCAAACATCTCAGCTAGAGCAACTGCCGGATATGCTTCCGATGGACTCTCCTCCCCACCTGCGGGAGCTACTTCTCGAGGCGATGTCGCAGCGTGAGATGGGCGGTCTCGCGTGCACGGTGTGTAGGCGGCCGATGGTCGTACCCAGGACAGCCTGGATAGAGTGGTGGCATTTGTGCCATTCTTCTTCGCTCCCGAGTGATGCTGGAGGCGTCTCGGTAACGCCGCTTAGCCACGATGCGGACGAGCGGTTGGTGCCATTCCTAAGGAGGGGCTGCTCCTGGAAGTGCATACCTGGCGAGTGTGTCAAGGGAGCACTCGTCAAGTCTGCAGAAGTAGCGGATGATGTAAAGGATGCAGTTCACCTTTCGTAGCTGGGGATTCCAATGTTCTTTGCTGGCGAATATGATCACGACAAAGCTGGAGCTCTTGGCCTGGCGTTTGGCGTCTATATTTGGTTGTCTGACAAAATTTGATGAAACTAGACTCGATATTGTATTGTACACAGTCAACCCCAAGGCATTCGGCAAAGGACAAAAGGGTCATATTAGTTAGGATTTCAAATTGAGCATCATGATGAGAGTCTGTCAATGGCCCAGTATAGCTCTTGACTCCACTCATGGTAAAGTCGACATAGATTAGTGTCGGACTAGGTCACTATGGCACACTGGCAAACGAGTCAAAATACGGGATGGGATGATCTCATTACCATGACAACTCGGGTAATGGCATCTCCGTATGATCCAGAGGAAACGCAAATCCAGAGTTGAGCAGATACGGCTTCCTGGCCTGCTGAGGACCGGAGATATTCGTGGCTTCACTTCTCAAACTTTCTTCGAGCTCGAGACGGAGCTGCATAATTGTTTCATTGCCTAAGTTGCCTAACGTTGTATAACTCGACTTTGTCACTTCACGCAGCGCCGAGCAGTTTGCCCAATGCATTGGTTGATTGCTAACATCTCCATCAGGGTGCCTGTCTGCATCGTAGGCTGCGACTGACGAAGTACAAGATCTTCGGTGAGAAAGGCTTGACAGGGTGATCTTCTCGCGTTTTGTAGTGGAATACGAGATAATTGTGTTGATCTATGGGTATACGCATATACGCATATACATACAGACATGGTCTTACACGGCAGGAACCCGAAATTCATTCCTGGTGCGACCTCCCTAATTTCGATTGTTTCTCTTGCATGGGAGAAACGTAACCCAGGGAGGGTCTTAGGATACCATGTCTCTCACAGAGCAAGCACCGCATCGGCCACTTACACCCGTTTTCGTATGCTGTCCTATCACTAGGAGGCATAGATTGATCCTACCATCATAACTCCCACGTGGCCCTAGGTGGGAAAGGAGAAGCTTTTCACTGGATGATACTGTGGTCCATCGAAGAAACTCAAGTCTTCTCGAGCTCGGAATCGGCTAGTAAGGGCATCTATCATCTATGGCACACAGGAGACGGGCCGAGTGAAGATCCGGAAACATCATCAATAGGTGCCAACACTAGCTACAGCACGACGACAAGCTAGGTGCCATCTGATGAAAGTCTTCGCAGCTTTGGTCTAAGGCAACCAACCAAGGACGGGTGGAACGTTGAACGCCCATCAAGGTACCCGGGATTGGCTGCAGTAAAACTCTGTCTTGAACCCGTGATTCCATTTGGACGAAACCTCGACCGCTTGTTTGAAACCTAGGCATTTGTACCACCAGACGAGAACACACCGAAAAATTGCGATGCGAGTCGGATTTTCGCATGACTGTCCAGGCATCAAGGAATTCCGGATGCAGCATATGGAAATGGATATGGCAATTCTCATCAGTTCAGCCTCGTGAACACGTAAGAATAATTAGAACTAATTCAGAAGTACGCATCCTTCCATCCCAAAGCTACCAATCAATTGAGGCCCCCCCCCCTGCTCGACAACGTGCCAATCATCTACTTGGAAGGCGCATGGCCAAGTCGTGGGCGCTGCTGCACCGGAAAGCTTCCGCGATGTTAGTGTTGAACATCGGTACAACACATCAGTCCAGTGCCGCTCACCGCAGCTTCTAATTGTCCTTCTGAAGAAAAAGAAACGGCAAGGACAGTAGAAATCCGTTAGAAATCCGTTCCGTTGCAATTCTCAAGGGTACCTGTCGTCGTTCTGTATATTGCAGCCTCGTTGGCCAGACTTGGCTTGTCTGTTACATGTAGGTTACATTCAACTTCCAGAGGACATCAAATGTAAAGTGACATGACCGCCTCTACCATGCACTAGTCTAGCATTGGAAGGATAGAAAGGAAGCGTATCCGATTGGGCATGCATGCTGCCTGCACGACTACCTAGGAGGCTTCCCTTGAACGGATGTTTGCTTTTTTCGTTCGCACCAATTGCTTCTCGCAGCCGGTTGTGCCCTCATCTCGAAAGCTTTGATGTCTTCTTGAGCAGGTCTCCTGTATGCTGGCATGGGCTTTGAGACCCAATTACTATCAGCGAGACTAAAGGGCCCTTTCAGCCCAAATCTCTGCTTGCCACATTTTGATGTCATAAAGACTCATGCCAACCATCACTGGGATCTGGGATCAACATGCAAAATTGGGCATGAAGCAGCCCTCCGCCAACGCCATGTTTGCTCGCCTCTCGGTGTAGTTTATGCTGCTTCACCATCCACCGACTCCCAATCGGGTGTTAGACTGCCCCGAGCTGCAAGTTCCCATTGCATCATTTTGCTATCATATGTGCACACCGAAGGCGGAATGCGATAATGCCATCAATCGGATCATGTCCTCTGAGTCTGTCTCCTCCACAGCCAGAACTGCAGGGATCGACGTGGTTTTCGTCTCCTCTCTCGTGGTACTCTGAATGTGCAGGTCAATGCTGCTTCCCGGGTTGCCTTGTGAAGGCTGCTGCTACCAGCAATTCAGGGCGATCAGTATTAGGGCATGATGCGTCAAAGCAACTGCTTCAGACATTCTCCACACGGGCAATGGGCGGTGAGAGTCAGCCCTCTCCAAGGTCCCTTGATTTGTGGAGGATTGAAAATTCATGGACCTTGACGGGGGGGGGGCCTTCGCGTCGATATGCATTAGTTTCTCCAAAGTAAGGCTTGCCTTCTTCCTCACCGCAATTTAGTCGGGCATCTGCTACAGGCATCACAGGGGGCCGGACCGGTGGCCATCGGCAACGAGTCGGACATCGGCTGAGACCGCTGCCGATGAGCGTGCTTGCCGATTACTTTCGACGGGCCTCATCTTGGCCTGTGCGGGCACCAGAACCTTTGCCCACTCACAGGATGAACAAGAAGAAAAACCTCGGATCTCGGGGCTTAGCAGGCAACGGCAGAGCTTAGCAGCATCAGACACCATGCTGTGTGTGCTGACTTAATGAATACGAATCCTAGACCTGGCAAAGAGTGCCAGGCAGCTGTTGTCAGGGGTACTACGGGTCATGGACTCATTGCTTTTCCTAATTATCAGTCGTGGCAGCCAGAGATGGTCCGCCATAATTTTACCAGGATCAATAGTTATGAGGCGTGCCAGTGATTAAAGGACATGGATGAAGCTGCCAATGACTAGGGGGCTCCCTGTATGTATGAAACAAAGCAATGCGAACAATATCTCATCAAAGCCAATCGCATCTAACAACCTTGATGAGCTGGCGAGTAAGGCATCCACCATTGGGCAGTCTACTGCGACTTGATTGTGTAAAGGGGAAGGATACCAGGATCCTTGGCATAACACTCTCCCTACCAACTGAGCGGCCTTTCACCCTGCCAGCCAAAGATAATGCAGCTTGACACACTCAGCAAAGAATAAGGCGGATAGTAGTAACGGGTAGCGTCGTTAAGGTCGGAAAGAGACTATCACGGGAGCGATCCCTCGCCCATGTAGGAAATGCATCCTCGGAACTGCAATGGAAATGGACAGAAACGTCGCCAGGAATCACTCATAACTCAGTACCCCCATCATTTTAGCATGTGAAATCCTGTTTGGATCGTTCGAGTCTGCAATCAACGAAAGGGGTGTGGACTGACTGGCGACGCCCCTATGGCCTGATGTGTGCGACCCGGCCGAAATCGACAACTCGGAGGCATGATGACTTGTTCTTGTCGGAATAAAAAGGTCGCGTGATTGATTTGAATACTTGTCGTAGATTCATACTTTGTAGAGAAGTAGGCATCCATATAGCGGTGGAATAATAGACGCCTTCTTCACGGATGAGGAGATGAAGCCAGCCACTTACAGCCAACTTCCAGTCAACTTACAGCCGTATCAGACTCACAGGCCTTCACCACACCCATTCTAATCCCTACTCAATCCGAGAGGCAATAATCTAAGCCGCAGTAGAGAGCCTATTTGGCAGTTGATAGGTTGGTAGACCGAGCCATGTGTTCGCCCTAACATTGGTGGCGATGGCTTTACACAAATGTATTGGTGAAGACTGTATTTTTACAAGTTCAACTTCTCAATAACTTCGAATACATCGGCCCGAATGATTCATAAATTATCATGAGTAAACATGGCTGAGTCATATCCATGGGAGACCTCAGCTCGCCTCTCGCCTCTCGCCTCATCTGAGGGCTGGGAACAGAGCTGAAGAATTTGCAGGGGGGGAGGCGGAGTCCTTCCGACTCACGAGAAAATCAATTTTTCTCGAACTATTTTCTTCTCTTTATGATATCTGCTCTCTCCACAATGTTCTTAGCCATCCACTTTACATATTGACGTGTGGTCGTGATAAAGTGCATGATTTGTCCTTCCGGAAACGCCGTTATCCAACCAGAAGCGATGTTGCCATCGGTGGCGAGAAGCCTCGCAAGTACTGTCTTTTTGGCAACACCTTCACGACTTTGATTGGTAGCACGTCATTCTCACTCGTTTTCCTGAATCGCTTGTGTGGCTGATTGTCAGAGCGCATACTAGCCATGATAAACTGGTCGCTTGGCCACGGCATTACCCCTTGGTGAGGACATTGTCGGCAGGCGCCAGGATAATGTTTGGCATCAAGTAAATACATCGTACAATATATCATGAGGTTGCAAATTTCCAATCGAACCAGACATTATCATCTTGGGTCGAGATCGGCTAATTGGAAGGATATATACTGACTTGATATGGAAGTATCTTTCTGGGAACAATGCCCATCTTGCTGTCTAAACGTTGCAAGCTGCACTCGACGGAACTGAATTAAATAAAGACCATTCTCTTGAAGCTAACAGATACTAGGAATGAACTGTATTATCGATAAGGTGCTTCACCTTTCCATGTTTTGCAGTCCTATTATTTCTCACTGACAGACTGCGTTATTGGAACAGTGAGCTCTGGATTTGCCCATGAGAGTTCTCAAGATATATTCCATAGCTTACATATGGGGGAAGCATGTCACATCAATACACTGTGCTTGGCAAGTCGTCGTGGTGGATCTCGAATCGTGCCGGCGATGAATTGAAGAGGGCCAATAATTGCAGGTCCATACAATATCCCCAGGGTCGGGCCATGTATTTGGCTTGCAGCCTGCAAGTTCTATTTCTAACAGTTGAGTACTACGCAAGTCCGTCTTCTGTAACTGACCCAAGTTTTGAGTGATATCCTTGCCACTCATGCTGGAAGAGAGAGAAGATTCAAGTTTCTCAAACATGCTATACGTCTTTCCGCTTCTCAATGGCTCCAATACTCAAATGGAACAAGATCAACAAACACAATACTCACAACGAGTCCACAAGAGCCTACACACTGAAGGGATTAGCTGATAATGATTTGAATTGCTATATCCAAACATGGGGGCAGATTTCTGATACTGTTCGTTTCGATCGCAAGTACGAATAGTGTCAGGCAATAACTCTCACCTGAATGACACAGATGAATCAAACCAGTATGCCCAGCCTGATTCTCAAAACCAACCACTTACACAAAAATGGCTAGCGACTAGATACACCAGGGAAAGGGCTGAGTAAAGATGCACTTTCGGTAAGTATGAAGTCGTGAATAGTGCCCAACCAGTAATGACATTTAATGCATCAATGTTTGGCATAGTCATGCCTGCCATTTAATTAATACAGCGAGGGCGTAGTACGTAAGCCGCACATGGTGTGAGATACGATAGCTCTTTGCCAGGTCTCAGATTTGCTTGACCATCAATAGTGCAAGTAGATAGACAGATAGACAGCCCGATGGAGGTGTAGTCAGGAATGGCCCGGATGGGTGTGCAGATCAAGCGAGACTGACGAGGGTGGAAAAGCACATAACATCAACACATGATCGCCTGTTGCCCATTCATTCCAAGTCATTTATCCACACTGATACCGACACAGTCCGGGTATAAATCCACGCTTACCCAGTCCAGGGGACACGCCTTGCTTCTTCAACCTTGACCGCCATGAAGCTGTCAGGACTCAGGACCAGACCGAACAGAGTGCGATCGCGTGGCAGGCCCAATCAGTCAGACCGTCATAAGAGCATAGCACGTCTATTTTTTGCGTGCGCTCACAAAATCGGGCTGGATTAAAAATAATCGAGATGGTATGGGCATTCTGGACACCCCAAGTCCATGCGGCTCTTCAAAGTTGGAGGGTGGTGCGCGAACCACCTGTGGGGCCTACCGTCTCAAGGGCAAAGCCGCGAATTTTGGTGGGCCGCCGCCGAAACTGCGCAGGTGGGAAGCTACCGAGTAGTCCGCGCCCGCCAATGCTATCGTCATGGGTACTTAACTCGCAGTGTCGCTGATCTTTGTCAATGAGCATCCTTTTGCAATCACAGCTTTACCAGAGCTCCCAGAGCTACCATAGCTTTAATTTTGACCTCTTTTGCGTCCTTACTCAGCCTAATGCTGTACCGATTGACCCGGCAGCGGTTCCTTCCTCGTTCCTCCTCAGCAATGTCTGGTGGTGGCAACAGCCCATGATCGAACCTTGAGCCATTCAAACAGGCTGTCAAACGTTTTTTCCTTGTACAAAACCACCATACGTTAAAGGCTCTTTTTCCCCTTCTTCGCTATCCCAACGCGATGCAAGTCTTCTGGAGATGGCGGACCGACTACAACAGCGATTTACGGAGCATCTGCGGCTAAACAACCGGTATCGTTGCGTGATTTGTTCCCGGTCGCAATTCGACCGTCGCGGCCTCGGCCGCCACCTAGAAACCGAGCATGATAAGCAGACGACCACGCAAGAAGGAGCTGCAGAGCTGCAGCGACTCATAGAAGCCGGCAGGCCGCGCGATAAGCCGTATGTCCTTCCCGAGAGCCTGATCTGTACCAAGGCTAACAATCGTCCACAGACCTGACCCCGCACTGCCTGCAGTCAGAACCCATGCTCCGAGCTCCTCAAAACGACCATCCCCCGAGCCAGATATACAACCAGGTGACCAATCAGAGGGAGCTGGCGGCACCGGAGTTCGGGACAGAGGACCAGATTGGTCGCCCTCCCAGGACAAGGACGACGACGAAGGAAGCGATAGACGAAAGCGGATCAAGTCTCCCACAAGCTCGGTGCAGGTGCAACACACCCAAGGTTCCCCGACGACGACATCACGCAGCCGAGCCCGCCCACAGCTATCTGCACGAGCTCCAGGCGACACTCTAGCTGATCCCCGCAACCCTAAAGGCAGAAGAATATGGGAAGGGGGTTCTTTGCGACCGTCCGGCTACGTCCCCGGGCAGAGAGGCTCCTCGAGATACCAGGAAGCAGACGAGGAAGAAGATCGAAACACAGTCGAACGATGCATTAAACAGCCCCAGACGAGGCCAATCAGTCACGAGCAATTAGTAGCCGAAGTCAAGGGTATCTATGCCGGCCTTGTCATGGTCGAGAGTAAATGTATCGAGGTTGACAATGGGCAAAATGCCCAGAGTGCCTCGGACGCCAAGTTGAGCGACGAACAGTGGCAAGCCCTTATAGCATTACACCGCACCCTCCTTCATGAGCACCACGATTTCTTTTTGGCTTCACAGCACCCGTCTGCTTCGGCCGCGCTGAGAAGATTGGCCCTGAAATATGCTATGCCCGCGAGAATGTGGCGTCACGGCATTCACTCTTTTTTGGAACTTTTGCGGGCAAGGTTGCCGGAGTCTCGGGAGCATATGCTGAGTTTTATTTATCTGGCTTATTCTATTATGGCGCTTCTCTTCGAAACGGTGCCAGCCTTTGAAGACGTCTGGATCGAGTGTTTGGGAGACCTTGGCCGATACCGGTATGAATCCAAAGCATCATATGCATCTGATGGTGGTACAATCTGCTTGGAATCTTGATTCTAACATCGTGACAGCATGGCGATCGAGGATGATGACCTCAGGGACCGAGAGGTGTGGACAACTGTGTCTAGACGCTGGTATTCCCGTGCTTCGGACAAGACTCCTTCGACGGGTCGTTTGTATCACCATCTCGCCATCCTTGCACGGCCTCATGCCGTCCAGCAGCTCTTCTTTTACACTAAGAGCCTGACTGTGGCGGTGCCCTTTCCTGCAGCGAGAGAGTCCATCCTGACCCTTTTGGATCCAGTGCTGAGCGATCCGACCAAAGTACAGACGTTTGATTTGGCTTTTGTTGAGGTGCATGCACTGATGTTTACGAAGAGGCACCTCGAGAAGCTGCCCTACTCGATGACCAAGTATCACAAGGTGCTCGATGAGCAGATTGCCCGCAACCCCAGGGCCTACATTGAGATGGGATACTTGACAGCCATTGTGAACTGCTCTGCCGAGCTCGAGTATGGCTCGGAGAGCAACTGTCTCATCCAGACGATTTCTCAGGCCAAGAAGGAAGTCGACGCTGAAAATGCGATGGTGGGTATTGAATGCTTTGAGCCTGATGTCACACCCTCGGAGATATACATCAAGGCAAGAAGCTTTTCTGTGATCACCGATGAAATAATCCTTCGCCGCTTTGGAGACACAAGTTGTTTTGGATACATCCACGCCAGACTAGTCTGGCTACTTCACCTGGCTGAGACTCCCCAAGCCATGGCATATATGGAAGACTTCTTCCCTTGGAAACTATTGGTTTTATCCCTGAACTTTCTGCTCGCCGATCAGAAGGACCTGAGCAGCATTGAGGCCGAAGCATTTCCGCGGCCAGAGAAAGGAGAGCAGCGCCCCCTGCGAGAAGACTGGGCTCTCAGGGGCTACCCGGGCACCGACAACTATTTCCCATCCGACTGGTTCCGGCCCGATCTTGATGAAGAAGACAAGGCATTCGAGACTGCCAGCATGACCCAGGACCGGAAAGAGCGCATCCTGTGGCTGGCAGTCAGGCTAGCTAGATACCGGAAGTGGATTACATATGACGGTGACATTCAGCATAGATTCAACGCAGTGGCTAAGTACGACATGGACGTGTCACTGGTGCTCAAAAAAGAGCCGGGACTGGAAGACGGATCGGGTACGGAGGATAGCGTGACGGACAGAGACACCACGATGAGTTCACCCCCCACTATCATAGAATGAGATTGGTGTTTGTTGGAGACTTGCTTTGGAAACCCTCTCTGTGTGTGTTGTTCCCTTGCGTGACCCCTTCCTATGTGGTGTCTCTTGCTGATCATGAGATAGCCAGGCTACGGACGCACAACCTGTCAGCCCGAACCGGTGTGCAACCCACGATGGCAGCCTTGTTCCCGCAGCCTGATCGGCCCCCAAGCTGCCCGTCTGGTCAGCTCTGGTGCTGCTGCATAAGCCCTTGATCACTTGACGAAAGGGGTTTAAGCCCAGCCGGAGACTTGTCAGCAGGTACAACATGGGCGACTAACTGCATGTCGCCCTGCTGACCCCCGACAGATGCTTCGGTCTCTGAGCAACGGGAAGTCCCATTGCTCCAAGGACTTCGCTCATGGACCAATCTGTGAGGGCATTTTGTGCAGATATGCTGGCTGAGAAGAGTACCTGATTACTCTTCCACAAACCAAACACATATCTGTTGCCCCTAGCACAGGCACGGGCGTTCGGTAAAAGGCTTTCAGCAGCTGGGACAGGACAGGAGTGCGCGTCGCGGTGGCTTAGCGAGTCACGGGCTTGGCCAGAGAGCTTTGCTTTGCAATCCTGTGAGGCTGAAATAAGGCGTCAGAAGCTCCTCCGGAGTTTACAACTGGCTCGAAAGGGCGAATGGTGACGGAAGCTACTATGTCCGAACCACATTGGTCGTGGCGTAGCCGAGGGGTGTAATGATTTACTCCCTCTATTGGATGTGACACCTCGGGATTTGGGACAACAACTCTCGGATCCTACCGGATGGGGTTTGCACAAAAGGGGATTTATCTTGCGTCGAGGCATCATCGGTTCAGTAAGCACCATCTGCAGTTTCCCCCGATGGCCGATTCTTAATCGCCGTTGAATCGTTGCTGACGCATCGCAGATCCAGTAAGCCCCGGAACAAATGGTTTATTAGCACGGGTATCACAGCGATGCAGTCTAACGACGGGAAGGGAATATTCTGGAAGGGCATTCAGCGGCGTGGGCGGTTGCATCGCATTAAGGATATCTTTTACTCTTTACGCCCATTTAATCCCCATTGGCGACGTTGTCTGCTGTGCAGGTCAACTGTCTGCCTTTCCTTTCGATGAGTAGGATAAAAACAGGTATTAGTAATAGCATTGAATGACGACATGAATATGAATAAGAACCAACTCATTTGCCGCTTTATGCGAACGAAAGAAAGATGTAGGTGGCGTTGCCTTTGATAAATGCAAGAGGTTGTTCGTTCCCATGCAATACTACCAAATAAGTGCATGTGTGCTGTTAATGCATGGCAACCCTCATTGAGTCCTGTCAGTTTGCGGAGCAGCCTTTGGTCCATTCGCTCCCTGGTGCGACAACCACCAGCCACCAGCAGATAAAGCAGCTCATGGTTCTCCAGTTGAAATTGCAATGTGCTGCATTACGGAAAAGAGTTCCCGCACTTTTACACGTACCCAACTAAGTATGGGTGATGTCACATAACACACACAAACACACACACACCATGGAGCTCACTGAGCCACTTGACTCTTCGTCATGATAGCTGCATTATTATGCAGCCTTCGAGCCCAACGTGGAGGGTCGCAGGAACTCCGATGCCCCCGATTCGGTTTTAGTACGGTTGCCTGAAAGTCAAAGAGCTAGAGTTTCGTTTTGAGTGGTCCTCCATGCTGCCAGTGGCAGTTCGTCCGTAAATGCAATCGCCAGATGCCCTCTCCTGAGTGTATTCTCCTTCTGCAACGGAAACTGGCCGGTGTATCTGGAATAATATGACGATAGCTTAAAGACGGGAAGAATATTTGCCTCTGAGTCTTTCCACTGGGACAAAGTCATCAGTTCTTACCAGAGGCCTGGTGTAAATTGTTCGACATTCAGGGGGTAGTACTTTCAATCATGAGCATGAGCGCCCGAAGGCGGGGGCCTTCACTGTCGAGCAGTGCCCAAAGCTCTCCTCCCAAAGGGGCATTTCGATTGCGGACAGCCAAGAAAGCGAAGGCAACCTGGGTCCATTCAGACACCGAGACGGGATCGATGTGCGTCCTGCACCAGACACCGAGGTTGAACACTGTTTCCCAAGTTCAAACTGCCGTAGCCAGTCGCGAATATCTTGTACACTGGTAAATCTCAAGATCGGTTACGCAACCAACCCCTCCGCAAATGCCGTCGGACTCCCGTGTCTCAAAACACTGCTGCCGGATTGCAAGCCGCCGGTGGGCTGGTGTCGTCTGGCGCAGAAGAAAGAGAAGGGCCTGGTAAGCGAGATTGGTGTCGCCATTAGGCAACAAACGAACAAGCCGCCTTGGCCGGCAGGTAGTGTTGCTCAGCCATCCACGGATGCGCAAGGAAAGGGACGAAAAGAAGGCAACCAAATTGGTGGATATCCAGCTGCGGCTCAGGTGTATTGGGCGCTTGGAAAGGGCCTCATCGTCGCTAGTAGCTGCCAAACTTGGTCATGGTCCACTTGGGCGAGTGAAGGCGGATCCTCCCCGGCGGTGAGTGCTTCAGGCAAGCTGGAACTCTGGTCGATTCTGGAGGCGAAGGACCCCCTTTGGTGCCACCTGCGCAGTCATCGTAAACAACCCAGGCGACAGAAAGCCACAGTTGGAAGGGAAGACGTGATTGTTTGTATCCACTCATCGAGGCAGCAGAACCGCGATGACTGTGTCCCGGTGGACAACATCAAGCTCCGTCGATTGCCTTCGCACGCCTGATGGAGCGGGGGTCGGTGAGCTGCCCGACCAGGCAAAAGGCAAAAGGCAAAAGGGATCAAGGCCCCGGTGGTAAGGTCGTAGCAGCATGGGAGTTGCCGTAACCATTGCGCCCGAATGCACGTACGAGCACATTGCAACGTAGTCCAGTGCGTGCGTGCTAGCAGGGCGAGACCGACGAGAGGCTCTGTCTCTGCAGCACAAGACGTTACGCGGGGCGCCTCAGTGAAAAGAGTTCGGTGAAAGTTGTGCACTTCGCCATGGTGCACGGCACGCTCGGGTCCTGCAAAACGCGTCTCGTGATGGAACCTAGGACTATGCCTCGTTTTTTTTCGTTTTTTTTTTTTTTTTTGCCTGCTTGTGAAGCCAAAAAGTTTCTCGAGAAGTCGTCTGTCTTCCAAATGGGCTGCCGTTGGCCATTGACCGGTGAGGTGAGGAGCACGGCCGTCTCTTTCACCGCTCGTGTCTGTGCGAGCTAGGAGGCCGAGCATCGAATGGACAGTCCGTGACAACAGCAGGTAGGTCTGACCGCTGCCTGGTGTCCAAAGGCAGACAGCAAGAAGTATTAACCTTAAAGAAGAAATAAAAAAGAGAGGCAAGAAAAAAGAATAGAAAAACAGATACATGCAAGCGGCAGCAGCTGGAACAGAGAAGCTCAAGCCACTTGACTTGTGAGAGCAGTGGGAGACCTGGAGGTCGATATATCTCCCATACTCAATCTCCAGGATTATATAGTACTATAAAAAGCAACATTAGTCAGATACTATATAGTCCTAAGCGAATGATAAGAGGACATCTCTCACTATTGGGAATGCGGGTGCATGTCCCTTTTCTGTGGCCAAAGTTGCCCTCATCTGGGGTGTAAGTCGGGATGATGCTCGTGTAAGTCAGGAACAATATGTGTAGCCGGCGGCAGACAGCGCGACATATACAAGAAGTCTTCCAAATATGTTACACAGGGCTATAAAAGACATCCCAGATCACAAGTGTGATAATCATGTCTATAGTCGTGTCAGCTGCTCGACGGGCATCAGGCTTTGCCATGCTCGTTCTTTTGAGCATTTGGAGGGGGGACCGCCAGGTCGCCGATGGCTGCTGTGCTACAGCGAGGCTTCCCCACTGGAATGAGGCTCTAAGCGCTGGGACCTCAGTAATCGAGCCCCTAGCGATTGGACGACAGTGGGCCCGACTGAGAGGTATGGAAGATGGCCCTTCCCCGCCATGCAGCGCCATGCAGGGATTCCGTGCCGCTACTGCACAACACACAGCATGTCAAGCCGCTTTCGGCACACTCCCCGCACCAAAGTGCACTTTTCATGACGCAACACGAGCTGCACAACCAACCAGAACCCTCGATCTGTGCTGTTGGTGATGAGAATTGCAGCCGTGCAGCTACGCAACCCACCCTCCTGCTTGAGTGAACGAACTGCTCGTTTACCCGAACCGCTTTGACAGGTCTGGTCTTTCTCCAAGGTTCAGCCGACCATTGGTCAATCCCGGCCATCAACAACAGCGAACTTCAGGATCGCAACGGCTGATCAGCTGCGGCTGGCACTCGTTTTGGTTCTTGCTGGATCAAGTCGGCGACTGTCGAGATTCGCCATTGACGATAGAAGGTCGGAAATCACTTGCGCGACCACGGCCGGTGTCAATGGAAGGTGCCTCTTGCTGACGAGGAGCGAGTCCACATGTGCAAGTGCGCGCGCGCACACAGGAGAATTACAGCATCGAGACAAATCCCCACTGCTGTCCGCAGTTCCGCTGGTGCATTCCGCTCTCATGCGTCCATCCCATTCTGTCTCGTTTTGCGAGCTGCAAGAGACAAGCATTGCAGGTAAATGCCACGGCATGTCCTCCCCGACTTCGCTGTCCGTGCAGATGGCGCCATGTATCATGCATCTCATGGCACATGAGGAGCAATGGCATATCACCTGCCTCTTTCAAAGATAGAGGGGAGCATTGGACTTACAAACGAGGATTGACTTTTGTAGATCCCAATGGAGGAGACGCTGCTTCCGACGTCGAGCGACGCCACACAGCTCAGTCGCCTATGCGGACCTTATCTCGGCCTCCAAGATCAGATGCATCGCTCTCCCTTGTAGACCGCAACAAAAGATATAGCATGGCAAGTCAACCTGCAAAATCTTGAATGGAAGGTCCTGATCTTGGCGTTGGAAGTGCGCTTCTTAGTGGCGGCGTGCCGTCAAACAAGAGCCAGCAAGAGTCTTCATCGCTCCTCCGGCCGTGCTCAACACTACGAAATAGTAAGGCAAAACGAAGAGGAGACTTTGGACGAACAGTACCAAGGTGTATTGAACTTCATCTGTGCTTTGTTTGGACTGGATGAAATGGGCTGATATCAATTTGCTCGGCGAGATCCCATGGCCCAGCTTGCGAGTGACAGTAAGATCTTCCAAATCTCCAGACATACTTTATATTTCTCTTTAGTATGTTATACATTACGCTTCACTCGATATCGCAATCCTATGGGGTGAGGTCAGCAAGGCTGGAGGAAGCACGAGGCTATGACTGTCTCAGCTCCTTGCCATGCTTTCACATGTTATCTTCTTGCGAGGTGTTTCTCCCAGAGCGGGTGTTTTCTCTTTCAAATTATGTTTTTTCTTTCTCACCATTTATCTCTTGAAATGTTTTCTTTGTATTTAATCACAAGGAAGCATAATATGGTCATGTTCGTCCCTGGTCGAGCTGGATGCCAGGGCCCGCCAGACATGAGCCAACAAGTCAAGGTTACCCGAAGCCTTCGTCACCCAACAAGCTTACAGAACAAATGGTCCCAATACTATTTTGCGTTTTATATGAATTTACAAATTATATCAACTCCTCAAGTCATACTACCTAGTGGAGGTACGATCTTAGTGTCGAAATGCAAGCTCGGGAGTCGAGGCCGTTCAAGCTGACGTGCTTTGCAAGTCACCTGTCACCGCAAGAAAGGAATTTATCCTCATGAATTGCAGGATTATATGGCCCTAGTATGCTTCAATCTAGACCGTCCTTGAAATTCAGATGTTCAAGTCAAGAGCCTGCTCATCATAGTTCGGAGTTTCGTACGCCTACATGCCGTGAAAGAAAGGGATGGAGTGCCCCCATCAACGAACTCGGACGATGTAGAATTCTAACCAATCATTCAGTTGCATTGGATAGAACTGCTACGCTTGTTAGATCGCACGCAGATCTTGTTAGTACCTCAGTGCTCATTCCGTCCGCTCTGAGACTTCCACACTGCCACATCTGCGCCCGTTCACTGATCACATTTCCTGAATCACTAGAGCTAACAATTTTACAAACCTAATAAACGAGGTTCCAGACCTTCTCTCATAATTACCTGCCCGATCTTACACTTCTCATAAGCTTGACACCCAACTTGACGAAATCCGCCGAATGCCTCTCCTCACCGCCATCTGTCTCACGTCACCCACACAAGACTCGGAGTCAACACTGAATTGGTGTCATAATCAACCCATCAGTCTTCGTTTGTGATCTTTTGGGTATGTGCCAGCTACAACGTCGCATTTTCTGTGTTTTGTTTTTGCTACCTGATCGATCTGCACTTTCGACCCAAGCGCACAACGCCATCAAAAGTGCATCATCGAAGTGCGAATGGATGATGCGCTGTTTATGCGGTTTGCCTTCTGTGATAATTCATAAAACTCACAGACAGGCAACAGAGATCGAGATTACCCAAAGAGCGGTGGGATAAAGCGAAGCCGGCTGGAAGGACCTGTCCTGCCATTTTCCCGGCTTATGGGCAACCACCATTGGGCAATGTCGGCCCGGAAAGCCTCATCATCTTCGATGTTGCTCATCGAACTGATCACTGAGAATGGAGGCCTGTTGTCTGGGAGAACAAGACACAGCAGTTAGAATTTTAGTTCCTCTCCCAAGATCCCTATTACTGCCGACTACAACATTCGAGTCAGAGCAGGAAAGCATCCCATGTGGTGTGGTTCCGAACCTGGAACTCGCCCAATGGCAACAGAAGGCTTACACCTCGCCCGGTTACCCGAAGACTTCACGTTTGTCTACTGTGATCCTTGTTCCGGTCTCACGCAAGGCAAGAGCTCGGGCACTCGGGACCATCCTCTCCATCAAGGGACTCGTCTAAGTTATCCCGATTGAGACCGTCGTGGCGCTCTTGTTGCCATGCTGGTCTTGGTCGCCTTGATCCACCGCCAAGAAGGAGAAGGGCTTGCTCCCGCATGGGTTCACGTCTACTCGCATGGGCAAAGCCAATTGAAGAGGTTGTGCATGGCCCTGCGGCAAGCTCGCACTTGCGTCAATTTTCGACGAGGCAGGCAGCTTCATGCATGTACGAATCCCCCCCAACATCCTAACCCCTCCTCAGGCTATTACTGCATCCTACTAGGTGCAGTCATATCATACCCGCAAGGCTGGCTTCACCGAAAAAGCAAGACCCCTAAACTTGACAACGTCCTTTAGTCACGGAGATATCTACATGTCGATTATCTCTCGTTCAATTTGGGGGCCAGGGGGAGTGGAGAAGATAAGCCCTTTTTGCAGCCGAAAGAGGGAAGAACGAAAGAACGAACTCGCAGCCATCCAGAGTCAGCTGAGGATCCTTTCATCCTCTTCAGTCGCGCTGCAGCCGACGCACCGGGCTGGGCTACTTCAGCTCCTCCAATCGGGGACCTCCGGAGTCGATATCGCCGACCGGGAAGCCCAGGGACATTCACGAGATGAATGCCTCAATTTGGGGATTCCCCTCCCCTTCGGTCACCGTTCTGGCATCGTGGGGGTTGCCTTTGGTTGCCTTAATTTCTAGAATTTTCGAGGTCGGACCGGGATCCCGACCTTTTCTCGTTGCCAGATCGACGGGCTTGCATCACTTGTTCCGTCATTCCGATTTCTTCGGAGTTTCTCTCGCTCTTCCTTTCCTCCGTATATCGTCGGGAAGAAGGAAAAGGCAGGGCGAGCGACAGCCAGCCACATCGGACGGCTGCAGCAGCCCCGGGTGGCGAGGGTGGGGAAAAAAAAACCCCTGGTGTACGGCTCGTAGCTGAAAACCGGCAAGGCTGAAGAAATACGAGTTCCTCCGGGCTTCAAGTTGCACACCCCCCATCGGGACACAACAAAGGGACGAAAAGGGAAAGCGACGGACAAATATTTCGAGATACAGATCAAGGAAGAGGCAAAAATGCAAATAAGGGTGGCTACCCGACCTGGTTTTATACGAAGACGTGGGCTCCAACGACTGGACGCCCCAGACATTCATCGCTTCGAAAGGGCCCCGGACACGGGCCGGCCCGTGGGCCGCTGCTGCCCCCCTGAGAATGCACATTGAGCTCTGCTCCCGGTTCGTTCTTGGCAGGCGAGGGCGGCAATGCAGGCTTGACAGGACGGAGAAAATGCATGGCTTCGCCAATGATCGTCCCGACCCCTGGAAGAGGCGGTCCATTCACGACGAAAGGCATCCAAGAGGCCGGGGTCATTATTCGTTCGATGCGGAGTTGCCCTCGCAGCAGGCGTTGTGATCGAGAGGTGCCGCGCATATATTGGCAGAAGAGGCGGTCGATGATGCCCAACGACAATTATGCGCCAGCCGATTCATGCCCGAGGGCGAAGACTGTCCTTGTTACACTACATGCCAAGCTCCGGACGTGTAATGACGTCAAATTGAATGGTATCTTGCAAGGTCCAGGAGCCAGGCATGTTAGTTGTTACGACAAGAAACTTGGCCCGGTCTGGTGTTTCGAAATGAAGACAGGGGTTATCGCAAGGGAAAGCTTAATCCAACCAAGTATCCAGGATCATGAAACGGATCCCAATCAGGAAATGTCAGTGTTAGACGCCAGGTGATGGTTTCCAAGTGGACACCTCGGAAGACCTTCAGCATAATAATTGCAAATGTATTACAATGTTCAACCATGTTGATATTGAGGCGGTGATGAATGGTCGGGCGACCTACTGGCCATTACGACCTGGTATCACAATATGTACACTCCCCAAGCCCGACCAATTCCTCTTCCTTCCCATGTTAGATAAAAAGCTTCGTAAATGACTCAAAAATTCCCAGGTCCCCGACTATCCAGTCCCAAACGCCACTGATCCCCTGAAGAGCCTTGGTACAAAAAGCGTTATGCAGACTACCGCGTGTCGTCCATCCCTCCATCCGATAAAAATCCTACAAAATGGTAGGGCAATGATAAAATAACGATCATTGCCGCAAGAGTGAAAGATCGCAGCAAACCCCCAAAAACGGGTACGACACGTTACATCCCCTTTTCTGACAAGCCGGTGCTCATCCACACAAAGGAGGACATGATGCCGCCCAGGATGAGAATGGTGAGAATGCTGGCTCCAGCCTTGTCGCCCGTCGTGGGAGGCGGATGATGAAACACGTCGGTAGCGGTCTGTCCAGCGTTGGGGTTTCCTTGACTCGTACCGCCCGTGCTGTTGGTCAGCGGCGGCTTGATACCAGCTTGATCGACAAGGAGTGATGACAGTGCAGCCAGCGCGTTCATCTGCTGGCCGGCGCCCAAGAGTCCATCAAACTGCCCCGTCGTCCAACGGAAACCACACTGGCGCCCGTTAGGGCCACCTTGGCAAGACTTGACGGCAGCAGCGGTCGACTTCTGAAGAGTGGCCATGATCTTCTCGTGAGTGAAAGGCGCGACCTGTGTCGTCTGGGCCATCCAGCGGTGAAGATAACCCTTGAAGGACAGCATATCAGTCTTGCACTGAATGCTGTTTTGGAGCTCGCACGAGACCTCGACAGCGGGGCCGTTGTGGAAGAAAACTTCGACCGTGCGATCGACCAGTCCCTGCGTCCGCTCTTTCCAGACATCGGAGCCATTCGTCTGGGGAGACTCATTAGTCCTTGAAAAATAGTCGGCCAACTTGGGTGCAGTTTCACTTACAAAATTGTACATAAAAGCAGCGCCTTGGAGGAAGATGGCGGCGTTGTATGAGAATTGCGCCTTGAAGATGTCGGTGCAATTGACCTGCACGTGGCCACCGTCATAGACATTCCAAGCAGAGTCCATCAGTCCCACGCCCGTTACCCAATTCCAGGTCTTGGTGGCGATATCCGCATAAGTCTGGTTGCCGGTATAGCGAGCAAGACGGGCGCCCAAGTTAAAGAAGATGCCGTTGGAGATGGCGTTCTTGTAATCGTAGCCGACATTGTAGTTTGGAATCTGCCACCGCAGACCTCCATTGCAGGTGTCGTCGTGACGATCAGGGGCCGCCTGAGTGTTGAAGACAGCCTGGGCGAGCGCGAGCCATTGCGGCTGGTCGGGTGGAGGATTAGGGAAGCCGACCTCGGCCGCCAACATGGCCGAGAGACCCCAGAACCCTTGGTCATCGTTTCCTAGCGAGGCGGTCCAATTCGGGGGCATGTAGCTGTTCTGAGGAGCGCCGGCCTGGAAAATCATCGAGTCGCTCGACAGTTTGTTGTACGCGGTGTCGCCGGTGTAATGCCAGTAGTCAACCAGCGTCCCCCACATTGCGCCGGCCTGCCACCAGTAGTAGTCTCCCGCCGGAGGTGGCCCCGGGAGAATGCCAGGAGTCGCGCCAGACTGGTTGCCCTTGTAATATTGTAGCAAGTCCCATGCTACCTGTGACGCAGCTTGCTTGATGGAATCTGTGCATTGGCAATGGTGTCAGCGCGGTTCTTGTGGGGTTTTGCGAGGGAGGGTGCACCCGTGCGACCGGCCTTGGCGGCGGAGAGGTCCAGGGGTCCAGGATTCGCGACCCGAGAAAATCGACCTACCTGCCGAGCTCAAATCAACCTGGAGGGCCGCCGAGGCGATTCCGGCCGAGGAAAGCAAAGCGAGTGTCGAGGACTTCATCGTGGCGATAGTAAATGGACGAAAAAAGGGACCGCGGAATTCGGGAGGTCGCTGCGACAGTGAAAAACGGGCACTGTCGAATCGGTTGCAAAGTCGTGCGGGTAAAAATACGACGTCTAGTACAATGTCGTCATGTCGATGCCGCAGGGTCCCTTGCGATTGAGCGTCAGAGATGACAGACGACGCGCTCGAGAGAAAAGGGCGAATTGATCAAAAACGAAGGTCGACGGCGGTGAAGTTGAGGAAGGGAAGAGGAAGAATGACGGAAGGGAGGGACAAAACTGGATTTGGGACGAGACTGCAGGCCGTTGTGGTGGTGGTGGTGGTGTGGTCACAGGTGTCAGCCCGTTTGGGGCCAGCACTAGATGGCAGGATGGGTGTATGGAGCGTGGGCATACGAGCCAGAAGATACAAGACTTTCCGATGTGTGCACTAAAGACGATCTAGTAACTCTCGGCGAAGGTCTAATCATGTGTAATGGGCGTCGGACTCATCCTCGGACGAACTGTACCTGCTCTAGCCCGCCACGCCAGACCCCATTACGAGGTACCTGAATGCACACAGTAAGCCCAAAGCAGCTCCCAATTTCCAGGACGTAGAGGCCAGCCCCTGCAGATTCCCCTTGGCGGGATGCTGGCGGGCTGCTAGTGCACGATCCCCGCATTGCTTAGCCATCGCGTCCGCCCTTCTCACTGGTTCCAGCGGCCTTCTCCCCCACTAAATTCCTTTCAATGGTACGTTCGTGGCAGATTGGAAAATGCAAACCGGGGTTGAGGTTTTTTCTTCAGGCTTGTCAGTGCACGCTCCTCTCGCTTGATTGCCTTTTCGCGTTCTCTGCTAGATCTCTCGGCATGGTTATCTATCACGCTATTGCTTTTTGCCATGGCAGAGAGACCCAGTCGTCCAGATACCCCCTAGGCAACTTGCTGGTCGGCCGCTCCCTGGACCATGTCACGTTCAATTGATACATGGTGGATAACAATTATGGATGCCAGGTCTGGCAAAAGTGGGCACCTGTTGTCATCATGCAGGTCAAGATGCGGGATCTGCGAAAAGCCTTTCCCAGCCAGTGCCAGCCCATACGAGGTTGAGAATACGGATAATATCACCCTGTCAATCTTCATCTACAGGATGGACTACCCGTCTCCAGCACAGCCTTAAACCTCTACCTCTTCGAGGAATGGTGTGTGCTCCCGAGGCCCCGTCTATGGAGATCCAGGCGTGCCAGGCGTGCTGTCGACAGCAGGAACAGAAACGGTTGCCTGGGCTGGGGAGCGGAGATCGCGGCTCCAGAGACCTTGACGATCAGCCTTTTATGTGGAACGACTCAAGGAGGCACCAAAAACGCGCGTCGTCGACCATAGCAGCGCGAAAATCCGAGTCTCACTGTGCGGGCCATGCATTCCAGTCTTCAAAACTTATTGCATCACGCTCGTTTCAAGACGAGCTTTGTGAGCTTCTTTCGACCTCACGCGTCCCACCTTTCGAACCCACATTCCAGTTTCTGTTGCCTTTCCTGCACGCGCCAGGGACCCGACAGTGGCCCCTACCACCGGGAGTTAGGTACACACACTTCATCACCTTCTTTCTGCGATCTTCTTTGCACGCTGCTTGACTTGGGACTGTCTCGTGATCCAAGTTGCTTACAGCGGCCACCTGCCAAAGAGCTGGCACGGTCCCTGGACAGAAAGTATTCAGTGTCTCCGCTCTGAGAAGTCGGAACTAAGACCTAGCGCCGAGCTTCTAGATCATGTCGCCACGGACGCCGTCAATCACCAGTCTTGAGACATTGTCAAGATGGGCAAAGTTTATTTGAATCGAAATCCGGGTCTTGAAGCGAACCTGACCTGCCTCGTTGAGGCCAATCAACCACCCATGAGCGCGAAGCCACTGTCTTGCCCTCTTCGGGCTTGCTTCAGCCTGTCCGCTGTGTTCTCAGCTTGCAACTGAGTTCCTGAGGATGCAGGCTCACAACTCTCGCCCGAATGCCATCATCGCATCATGGGAGTTCTGCCTAATTTGGCCTGGCTCATGACATTCTCCCTACTGTGAACACCCATGACCAGGCAACAATCATGCACCGCGGCAGCGATACCAGAACTGGAGAAGCATGCCCAATGGGTCTTTGACTTCAGTCGCCGCCTTGAAAGGCATCCGAAACTGTGAGTCACTGTGTTGTTGGAGCTGACATGGTCCTGGAGGCTCTGATATACGCCCCAAATGAGAGACATCGCAGGCTTCTCATGGCTTATTTTCGGCATTTTGTGTCGTGGCTGGAGCCAACACCTCAGTCCTACTGTGCCCGATGAGCTTAACATTGGTGGCAGTAAGCCTTTATCCGGGCGAATACCGAACTCGTCCTGCTTCGTATTGGCAGTGAGTCGACTGAGGACTGCCTATCGCCGCCGGACTCGATGCTGCTCTCTTCCGTGCCTCTCAGGACCCCAGTCTGAATTGGACCACACAGACCATTTTCGAACTTCTGGGGATCGAGAGGACGGTCTAGGAGGATCTGTTCTGCGTATTTCCAGCCTCACTAGCTATGCCTCGTAGCAAGCTCGGTGAACCGCCGGGAAAGCAATGTGGTGAGGTCAGATCTTATCTTATACCGAACACCCCGATGTCTGAAATTGCCAAATGAACGTCGGAAACAAAGGTTTTTTGATTGTAGGCAACTTTGCTTATTCCCTCCCTGTCAGCAACCCCGACCAATGGCATAGATATTCTCAGACGTGTAAGACGGCGCAGGATCAATAGATCCCATCGTTCAGCCCTAATACCATGGCTTTTCGGTTAAACCTATTTCGGTTCCTCATCTCAGACTCGGTTGCCTTTCTAACCCCGTCTCATCGAGGGAAATCCGCATGCGAAATTGGGCACACTGACGCCTGGTTGCCTTTCCGTTGTTTATTTAGATCAGCACGACGGCGCGTATTGCTGTTGGCAGTTGGCCCCCGAACCCGACCAACAACACCAAGGCTTGCTCCTTACATTGGGTGTCCAACAATTGAGCAACGCAATTGAGCCTCCAGCCATTCAGCCAACAAAAGCGTTCCCCTAACTGCCCAATGGTCAAGGCGCTAATGCGAGCTTGTTCAGTGGTTCCGCTGCGGGGGATATCGTCCGGTCAGTGGCGCCTCAGCGAATGGCCAATGCTCAGCTCAGGCTCTTTCGGAGACCCAAATGCGAGTTGCATTGGGGACGGGTCGATTCATTCCGCGCTTGGAACGTTCTATTGCTGCAAATTGCTCTGTTACTTGCAGCAATTGATGGAGGCAGGCAGCAAGGCAACCTGTGATTATGCTAGTCGAGCGCATGTGAGCCGTGTGATGGGCGTAGTCACACCAACGACAATCCTGTCAGGATCAATATCACAGCCTCTCCGCACGCGTGCGTCCATCCCCCTCCCCTCTACGTGGGAGTTACCAGGCCCGTTCACACCCTCCATCACCATCACGACCAGCGTAGATCAAACGCAATTTGTTCCGGGCATACTGTTGTTGGCGGAAAGCCTCAAACACCACACATAAAGCAGCAACGTCAAATTCGGCTGAGCTTGGTTGCCTTTGTCTGTGTACATGTTTCAGCCAAAAGGCAGTCATCTCCCGTATCCATCAGCCTTGCAGTCAAGCGAAACACGGGAATATACCGAAGCCACGGAAAGGTCTTGTTAGACACGAGGCTTCGGTGAGATGTTCCGCTCACGAGCACAAGGGCCGGATAAAAAAAAAAAAAAAGAGCTGCAGCTGATCACCCTCTGTGCCGTTGGCTTGTGTCTCCTGCATGGCACATGCACGCCCTGCACGGGCTCGACAACCCCGAGTCCTTTTCCGACACATCTATACGCTCTCCCGCTGCAAGTTGACAGTCCAAGGCCACCAATTGACGACGAGAGGCAACCATATGGCGTTGAACGTGTCTTCTCGCGAGCCGTCATGGCGTTACAAAGTGCACTTAAAAAGCAACAATAGGACGGGAACATTGCAGTCTGTCATGCCCCGGGTTGGGGGCCAACTTGTGTATCGGAAGGCGGAAGAGTGTTGGTCAGGTGTTGGTTCCGATGACGCAGCTCAACGCCAGCCGCATGACGAAGGGACGGCAGTCTAGTGTCTACTAGGTGCCTGTGTCGTCAACATCCAGAGAAACCCCCAGGGCAGTTGTACTCGAGGCCACTCAATGAACGGCGAGCCATGTTAGAAGTCATGAACATTGCTCAATAACAGATTCCGAAGGAACCAGGAGTTGCATATTTGACTTCACAAAGTGTAGAGGACATGTTTACCCGCAAACATTCACGACAAGAAGAAGACTGAGCTTGATTTTGCAGTTGTCAACAATCCATGAGCACAATCCAAGTATTGGCTGCTAATCTGAGTTCAAATCCATTGCAAACTGCCAAATCCGCAAAATTGACTGTAATGAACCACTTGACAAGTGTCTTGAATCAAAAAGCTGTGGGCTTGAAGAGCCAGATCGGTTCCATGTAAACGCCGTGGGTGTGGTTAGTGGTACCAACTTCGCGGACAGTGCCACCACAAACTCCCAAATTAGCATTGATGATCTTCTGGAGCTGTTTGAGATATTCCACAGATCGCCTTCTGTGTACATCTGATGTCTCTGGCTTCTTGGCCTGGCAAAGCTTCGATGGTGATTGAGTCACGCTTGCCAGCGCCGGATCCCGAAAAGGTTGAGCGTTGCTCGAAGGTGAGAGCTGCAGATTCTCTTGCTTACGATGCAGCTTTATGAAATCACAATGTTTCTACGGTCCATTCATTTGGCTTATCGATGGCATAAATCCTGACTTCTTCATACGTGCATGCCACGGAACCATCCCTCAAAATCAAGACGCACAATGCAGTCTTTTGGTTTTCTAGGTATTATTATCAGCAGAGTAGGAAGTGTCGGTTTCTTTGTGTATAAGTTCCTATGCTTCCCTTTGGTCATGGAGTGTTTGAATCAGCGGAATTTAATGAAGAGTAATCGAAGCGGTAACATCGTCATGATGAGTGCCGTCAACCGTGTGATCATTGAAAGGCTCTGATGACATCGAAAGAGATATCCTCCAACATCATTACCTCCCTTCTAATTTTGAAAAGAGCTGACAGATCTTTTTGAATAACAGTGTCTCATCCGCTGATCATATTAAGGCACGAGCAAGCATCGATCGATTTACCCGTCGTCGAGCTGTCGCTCCCGAACGGGTGGCTGGCCAGGGTAAGGATTCCTGGGCTCGGTGTCCCATTGGGCCAAGCGAGCCATGCTTTTAGCGGTTCAGCGGCCGCTCCCGGCGCTAAAGCACATCATCAATCTGGTGGAACCAGCTACCTAGATCGACTGTCCGTGTCGACGACATCCCATAAGTCTCGGCTCGCTAGACCCAGCTGCACTCTTTACAAGATCTAGAATCAAATTCTAGAGCTTCTATACTACCTTGTGAGTATAGTATCAGCCGCTGACTCTGTTTTAAGCGCCAATGAATTGGTGGCTGAAGGCAGAGTGGAGGCTTGCATGCAGATGGAATTACTTGGCTTTCTCACCGGCTTCAATATTGACCTCAAGCTCCTCATTAAGACGGGCAAAACACAAGCCATAGACTTAAGACTTGGCTTTGGATTATACTATAAATTCTACATGGTATACGGTAACGGTTATGTTCATTCATCCCCCTTCGCATGACACGAGCCGAGGATACAATCAGAACAGGTCTGGAAAAGGCGCCACCTCAGAAAATCAGTCAAGCTAATACTAGGTGTGTCATATTATATTTAAAGCTTTCATTGGGTCTTGGGGTTCTTTTTATAATAAATTGTGACTGGAGTCTTGGGTTTCTGGATTGTAGTCCGCATTTTCATTGTGTACATTGGTCGGGGCTTGTCACAACTTATCCTGGACAGTCCTCCTGAAATGGGTATCGATGGTGAGGACGATAGCCAACCAGGGCAGGAGTGTATAGCAAATCGGAGGGATAGAGAGTTGTGACCAAAGAAAAAGTGGAAGATTGACTGGTAAGGGGCTTGTACAGTCGCCTCAGATCGTCCGATGAATGATACTTCCCTCACGGTCGTGATATCTTGCTCTCAATTCTTTTTTTTCTCTCGTCTCAGGCTTATACGAGTGCCCCCCTCAACGGTGGAATAACAAATCTCCCCCACAAGAGGTGCAGCTTCATCCAGCGACTTGAGTTCTCGTTCACGTGCGAGTGCCATGGGCCGATGGAAACAAAGAGTGACGTTGTCAACATGCACTCGTAGGATCCATCCTAGGAATTCAAAGACTGGCCATGCATATGTTCAAGCTCAATATCTCTAATTTATTTTATCATTAAAGCACAAAAAGAACGGACGTAACATCAGGAGTAATATCATTTCCCAGTTTACCCGGCTCCTATCTCACTTTGTCCCATCTGTTCACCAAATGACGCCTTTTCCCGCTTGAAGAGTATTCAAAACAATCTAAAAACATTCAAACCACAGTGGTTTTCGTTTCAATATCGTGTCTAAATGAATTAAAATAGTTCTCTAGAAGAGACGCAACGGTTGCAATTACCTCAAGCACCTTCTACGCTTTATCAGTCTCATGCTCTTTAAAAGATGCGAGCCTACAAACCCTGTGAACTACTTCTTGGCTCTTCCAGGTGATATTGAGTGTCTTTTGAATATAATTGGCCTTTTTCTATATCGAGCAGGCCGCAACGACTCTGAGCAAGGCGGTTCCAAGTTGTAGTGAACGTCGAATAGCTAGAACGCCAGGCAGTCTGCCAAATCAGGACCTTCCAAGGGAATCTACGGGTCATGAATCCATCGATACTAGGTTTCTCTCGTTTCCAGTATTGAGAAGATATCTTTGAGGTCCATATCAGTCCTTTATTAAGGCAATTACTGCACGGGATCTCATTGGGTACTGCGTTGTTCAAATCCTCCTGCTGAAGTCCGATCTTGGAGATCCTTCCAGTCAGTCCAATCGTTCTAGAGTACCGCAACGAACTAAAAAGTTCACCACACAACCAGCACCCTTGCTGATCAAGAATCGCTCCTGTGTTCTGTGGGCTTTACAGTTGGTATCCTGGACGAAACCTAGAACGATCGGGAAACGGCACCTGGCGTTTTGGGGGCCGCAAACCCCCTCAATGATGATGTGCATTGAATCACACAGGATTCGCTGCCTGGTTCTCTCTAAATTCAAAGCTACCAGGCGTAATGTGGCACTTTGTCTCGGCGATCTTTGCGTGTAGTCTGTACTGCATCGGAAATCGATTTCTTGGCCGGACTTTGTGTGTCTTGGGGTTACATCCGTATGCCAATCATAACCCGCTCCTGGGCACCACCATACAACCATTGCGGGTGTCATTTGATACTTTCGTCGTCCCACGCAGCAGGCGTGATTGGTGGTGCCCAGTTTTGCTTTGAGGGAAGGTAACACTATTACTGTCTTACCATGAACGTGAGTTGGCATTCGGCGCCCGATGGACGAGCGTGCGGGGTATGCATGAAAATTATGTCGTCCTGTGCAATGGAGGTTCCCCCGGCACACAGCCAATACGTCCGGACCTTGAAAGGGAGTGAGAGTACATCCCAAACCACTGCATGTATGTTTCGGTGAGAAAAGACTGATCAGTGGACCAGATGGTCTAGATCTCCGAGACTATGCGTGGTTTAAGGCGACCAGCAGAATATGTGTGTCTTGAAGCGAGTGGTGCATCATGATGCAAGACGGCACATATCACTGGTGTATTGTCAAATCAATGACCACCACAGTTCATAAAAGCTTCTGTATCACATACATGAGTGATTATTCAAGAATCAGTTTGGTTGGACGCCTCTGGTTCTCCGCCATGTATGATCTACAGTCATGTGTACATGGAAAGGCAATCAGTATCATGAGCATGGAATCAAAGCATCATACGTGCGTCAGCCTCCTCAGAAGGCAACGGACCGAGACAAAAGGCAATCTGAGAATCAGAAGTCAAGGTTATTCCTTGGCGTCTCACCGATTATTGATACAGATGATAATGAAATCTCCTGTCTGCAAGGCTCCAGATTCTACGACTTGATCTGCACTCGAAGCTCGAATTTGAATACTGCATTGTTAGAATGCTGAGAAGCTCCTTGAAGAATTCGGGAAGGCTCAGTACTGCATCGCCAAGATTTAGCGATTCATGTGATCAAATAGTGTCTAGAAGAGTTATGTTTGTGCTTTGCCAGCAGGCCCCTCCCATAGATCAAGTACCATGAAGACCAAGTGGACAACAATGAAGATGTGGCTAAAGCCAATGCTTCTAGGGATGATATTCTAGTCTACGAAGAAATCGAGGTCTAAAACATTGAATATTCACTGAGAACCGTTGTAGAACTCAATATCGTTTTGAGTTCCTTGTTTTATAGATGTCTAGTTCACACATATAGTTAGTTCTACAAGTCAATGGTCTCCCATTATTCGTGACTCGAGACCAGCAGGATATGTCTACTCTCAATCAAGGTATATGTTGCACTTTTAGTTTCCTCTGACTATAGATGCACCTGGGTAAAGTTCTCCGTGATGGCCTCTCTCACAATTTAATAGTTGGAACTGACACCTCATAGATTCTAAATTCTGCATCTCGTTTATGGTTAAAATAAAAAAAATTCGGGATGTATTTACCTGATATGATGACTTTTGAGTTCAAGAGCCAGTGGATCTTGTCCAACTCCGTGAACTGAGAAGCTAGTACATCAGACTATAGGACTGCAACTGTCGGCTTGGTTACAAGTCTGCATCATGTGACAGTTTTAAGTACAGTTGCAAGCCGATGTTAGATTGGGTTATTTAGACAGTCGATAAAAGTGGTGCATCACACAGTCAGAGTGCTCCTGGCGCAGATAGAGAGCTGTGGAATGCTGCCCTCCTCTGGGTCTCGCTGCCTAATATGCATCAGAATTAGGGCACCAGAAACCTGGATATCGTCGAGACCTGTACACGTGTGCGGGTATGCAGGTGCATTGTAATCGCAGTGATCGACAGTTGGGCTAGATAGCCCCTTCTTGCTCACTGGACGAGGAGGCATTCATGGGTCAAGGATATGTCGCTTGTAGGGCTGTGTATGATGTGTAGGTGATAGGTAACGCTTCACCGAAAGAGCAAGATATACTATTCCGAAGGGGAGTCTCACTCACTGTTAGAAGTAACCGATGAGATTAGGGGGTGGGAAGGCTAGTGCAGGCAGCATAATCACATGCATTTGATAGTCAAGCCGAGCTCGTGTGTGAATATGTCAGTCCGGAAAACGAACGAAGGGGCCCGGACCACAAAGAAGTAAGTGAGGCGAGAGGTTGAATGTACAGACAGAGAGGATGGATGATCAGCGGGCTAAATATGCCTTGTAGGGTGACTGACGGTGATAGGCAATAGCATGCAGCATCAAATCACTCCATGTCCCATTCACCCATTGCAAGGCGATACTACCCAGGAATTGAAGCGTATGAAGCATGCATACCGCATCAAATTTGATATTCTAGTCTAATTCGAAGTCAAATCCAGAATGAGTGTCAGAGTATACGCTGGACATCGTGGCCTCTTCTTGCTCCAGGATCAACCGTCGTCGGTTTTATTGTAGAACCCCGCAAGTATCGCTGTGCTGGAGGGCCCTAGTCTTACCAGGGGTAAATTTGGCAGCTGCAGGGCACTGACTAGACGGGTGCGGAGTGAATGCTGGGAAAAGGAGTCCCTGAACGAAGCCTTGGCAGGCGGTAAACATCTGGACTTCCCTATACACTCCCTGAGAGGGCCTAGTGGCTGTGATGCTTTCAATGTAAGAGATGAACTCTCCACCAGCCAGTAATGGTATAATTAGAATGCCAACACATGAGTGCCCGGGTGTGACACCTTGACGAAGGAGAAATCCTGGCCACAACTACATGAGGTGAGGCTTGTATAGGCTCACCAGCGTATGCCCCAACAGAATGAAAGAGGTGCCACATCACGCGTAGGATGCATCTTCTCGTGTACAAATAGGAACATATAAAATCAAAACATCGTCTAGGAGAGGAGGTCATCTAGACGTTGTATCCTGATAATGCAAAATCAAATATCGGACTTTCCGTAACAAGTGTATCCACGCTCCAAAGGAGCTCAAGCATAGAGAAAATGAGCAAGTCTACGTCATCTACCTCATCGATGCGTGTGGAACGAGGGTAAGAAGTTCCTGCACCTTCGTGGAAGACTGTCTCATGCTGATCAATCCGTGTGCAGATCCACGTGCGGCGAGTCTTCGAAAGAAGTAAGCGAGCAACAACAGACCAAGTCCAAAGGGATAAGAGACAACAATCGCACTGAACAGTATGTTCGAGAAGTGCAGACATCCCACGAAAAACGGCAGCACCAGACAGAGGACGCCAAGAAGTCCAAGCGAGCCCACAAGAAGAAAGCCAGAGAAGACATACAAGCTTCTCTCGGAAGCCATTTCAACCATCTCAATGGATGATTGCCAGACAGCATCACTGTCACAGATTGTCGTTCGAGACTGGCCACGGAACAAGAAGCCATGGCACAAGGGGACTGGAGAACCTGTGGCCGTGCCTGGCTACATGGCTTTTCCTCATCCTTACAACCTCGTCCAATACAGGAAGCACTTCTCACAGTCTATGCCGATTCTGGTGCTGTCATTCACGACTTGCCGGCGCCTCCTACTTATCTCAAGCCCAGACCACCTGAGGGCCTGCAGGCACTCCCGTGTCCTGTAACGTTGCGATTTGTTGATCGCCATGATCTGCTCTCGTCGATGTCACTCTCATCGATGTCACTCCCGTCGATACCAACGGATCTCTCAAGAGGAGAAATGAACGAATGCAACTAGCCGACAACCAGGATCGGGAATCCCATAATTGGGATGCCGATGTCAGGTTCCCGGCGCAAGCCGTTTCCCCCGGCTTCGCTTATTTTTTTTTTACTGCTTGGTTTTCAGTTTTGGGCCGGGAAGCCCGCTCAACGGCCCGCGAGGTGGGGGTCATGTATTTATGTAGTGTTGAGAGACTGATGGAGCTTAGGTGTGTGTAGGTGTGTGTGTGTGTGTGTGTGTGTGTATCTCGTGTTGGCGGGCTTTCATCCCTTTTCGTCCCCCTGCGTCACAGGCTAACTAGTTTGAACCCATGCGGGGAATGCATCCGGATCATCACCTCGTTTAATTACTTGCATAATGGAGATCTGGGACTCATGTTGAGCAAGGATTCCCTTGGATTGCAGACCAGGCCTTTCGGTTCCTATGTCCGTGCGCTATTGGTGTTCTGCTTCGATCATGATCTTGGCATGTAGCATGTGTTGCGGAGAAACCACACCCTCATTATCACCGATTTGATGTATTGTCTTGGTAGACTTGGGAGGGTGCACTGCTTTGCGTACTGAATCTTGAGACATATTGACGTAAGAACTAGTATGTGGCTTTTAAGCGGTGTGGAACAGAGGGTGAAAGACGTTGGCTGATTCTCACCGTCCCTGACTTGCTCGCGAGAGTACCTCCGCATCTCCCTACCCTCCAACTGCTTGTCCATTGCTTCCCACTAACCCCCACACGCGAACCGACACGAGGAGATCATGCCGAGTTACTCCATGGTCTTGCGTTGCGTTATATTTCTCAATGTGGATCTGATAAGTGACAAGCAGGCCTCAGTGGTCTCAGGCGACGAAACAATTCATGCAGGCAAGCTGATGTACGGCCTCATGACTGCTAGGCGTGTCTTGGACGGACTGCCATATTCTCGCCGAAATTGCTTTACTTGCAGCAAGAATCGCACTCGGAAATGGGATGAAGTAACCCTACTTGCATACGTCTGTCGTGCAGCTCGGTATCTCAATGTTGTTGTAGAGGGTCTTGCTGGTCCTTTTGACACGGGTATTGCATGCCGCCGGCTCGTTTTCTCCGTGCCACGCAGTTGGTCGCCTGCCTCCAGCTCTACCGACCGCTGCACAAACCGCTTAGCGGAACACATGGGCATGCCCATTCCCGCTACTGGTAGAAAGGCTGCTGTGTCGACATGGCGGCAGCTCCCTAGCTCCCGACACAACTGGGACTGACATCTGCATCAGTGGGGGTGTAAAAGTAGATAGCCCGACCTCTCTGACCATCTTGGATCATGTATTTGACGGCTCTGCCTGAACGATTAGACGGCACTCTGCTCCTTTCAACTCTTCACGAGCACCGAGGCCCCCTATGCAGTGTGAGATCGGCTCCTTGACAGCTGCTCGGGGCAAGTCCTCCCGTTCGCACATCCGACCCAGCGCTGGTATGTGTCGGCCCAAGCAGCTCTTTCTGAAGTGAAGGAAGATCACTAGGCCATCGAAGCAGGCCCGGCCCCTGAGAGCGCCATCCATTTCAGGGCTGACTTGCAGGCTCCCAAGCTTTCATTCGCTGGCTCGATGCACTTGCCAACATGAAGAATGCTCACCGCGACTTTAAAACAGAGCCAAGCTAGCTCTTTTCTTCGACAGACACAGGCCGGTCTGGCCGAGTCCATGGCATCCGCTGTCCGCTCGAGGATGGGCTTGTTGTTTTCTCGGCCATGGACACCCTGCCCGACATCGAAGATTGTCCCAAATAACAACGAATAATATCATGGCGGACGAAGAGCCTGAAGACTCACCGCTACTTCCCCATGCCTCTCGACTACCCATTCATTGTCTTTCCGGTTTACCAGATGACTGGATTTCATACGTGACAGCCTAGTAGATGGACAAATCCATGCAGCCGGTCAACCGATCCAGTGTGGATTTGGCGTCCGACTACTACGGCAACACGTCTCGACCTGATCGGCAGAGGCCGACTGATGCTCCCACCGCCCAACCAGCAAAAAACACAAGAGCATCAGAACCAAGGGGGGGTGGACACTCCATTGTCGGCGGCCATCGCGGGAAGAATGAGCCTCTCCGGGCAGTGATATTTAAAAGATTTGTCCGATGCCGCTGCCCTTTGGCTCGCAGAGAGGCCCATCGCCAACTCGAAGCACCCTTCTCTGCATTTCCCTGTCGTTGAGCCTCAGCCTGGAAAAGGACGTCGAGGACTCTGGTCGGGCTTTGAGGACGGTATCGAGTGATCTTACTAGAGATCCAAGGACTTCCACGAGAATAGCTTCCACCCGATACGTCGGCGTCACCGCTCAACTTGCACCGGCGTCAACCCCCAGACTAGGACATCAACCCCATTCCGTCCCAGGCGCTTCCCAACATGGATAAGTCCAGCTCTGCGACTCAGCCAGGGCCTGCGCGAAGTGACCAGAATGCCCCTGATTCCCAGGCGCGGCCCCGATCTCCCGGCCGACACGATGACGGCCTGGATCATGTTTCAACCACCGCCAATGCAGGCTCATTCACCGCTGGAGAGCCAGTCCGGGGCCGAGTTGCTCACGCAGCCATCCCAGCCGAGGAGCCGCATCTCGATGTTGGCCAATACGTTAGAGACCAACGTAGGGGTGACCACGGCCCGTGGTCGGCTGTCAACCCTGCAGGCACTCAGAGGCCTCATGTCGCACTTCAGATCCAGAACTTCGTACGAGACTTTTCTGGCTCGAGGGATACTGGGAATCCAGGGAAGCCCGGGCAGTAAGAGGATGTAGCCCTGACCCGATTTCAGGTGGAAGGATAAGCACACTCAAGGTATGCAACCCCTTTCCGAGATGCTGTACTCGGCACAAGCTGACCCCTTGTTGCTTTGTCAGAGTCGATCCGTGTTTCTTCGATGCTCGTTTTTCGTTTTGGCAAAAGACAATGGGAGGCGTGGAGGTGATAGAAAAGTTTGTAACTTCTTGGGATGTCTTAGTATTGTACTGTCTGCTGTTGAACATCAGTGCTGAGCTTGTACCGTTTCACGAAAGCATTGGTCGGGACTTACTGTACACCGTCAAGGAGAGAGAATACATTTGATTTGAAACCTTCTTTACGCCTTTTAATATACAACACAACCTTGGATACTCTGTACAAGGTGCCCATGGCATTTATCCGTTGTCAAGGCGAAAGGGGGCGCTCGCCTCGATCCAGCACACGAATCAGATAGATCGCGGGATACCGGGACGCTGCAGCGCATATGCATGTACGAATGGCTACTCAAGTTCTACAAGTCCTATTGTGGCGCTCAGTGACGTCCCAACGGACCGGAAACGCTGCAAGCCTGTTGGTGTTGGCTTTCAAAAGAAAATATTGAGGTCATTGGGCAATGTCTCGTTCGAGATGGGCAGAAATCAATATGACTGGGCGTGGTTCAGCTCAACCCAAGGACCTGATTTCCCTTTCGGGACGCATGCTTCCAAGATTCCCGTCGCACATCATTTATGGTGCGAGTCCTGTGTGCCTCAGACGTAATCGTGAGAGGACAACTCATGGTGGCGTGCGTGGAGTGAAGCCCATTCTTTCACTTTTTGCAAAACGCGTCATAGGTGGCGATCTGGGAGCCAGATGAGGCAGAAATATATGAGTACTGAGCTGTCGAGCCCAATGTATTGTGACAAGTGATAAGTCTGACTGTGTTCAGCAATAGGATGGCAGACAAGGACCGAGGGAGACGGACACTGTCGTCTAGATAAGCTTAACGCTTGTGGGGCCGCCGGACTGACATGAAGAGGAACACCGCTACGAGATTTCGCCCTAGAGGATCTATTGCATCCAAAGGATGTGAGGGTCGATGACCCTGGCCTGCATGACTCGTCAATGGGGCGAGGAGATGTTGCTGGGGCACAGCCTCCGCTCTCACCGCTGTTGCATATCGGAGCCAGGCCCCGGTCCCCGGAGATGCAAGTTCTGCAGCAAACAGTGTTCAGTATCCCCTTGCACAGTGTTCCAATGATTGTCAAAGCATGGGAAGTTTCGCTTGGCCATCTTCCTTTATGAGTGGACGGACCTATGGATCATAAAACAAAGTGTGTGATTATTCTATTTCGCCAGATCATCATACAAGCACTACATCGGTGCCTTCCACCTCAAGTTAATCTGTTTCCTTCGAACCTAGAATTCGATCACCGTCAGCGTTGATTCTACGGAGCATTCAATAGACAGCAAATGTTGAGAACTTACCACCGGCCCAAGGAACATCACACCCACACCAAGGGCAAGCACCGTCCCGATCAGTGCCACCTTATTGAACCCCTTGCCAAGGATATCGAAGGCAAAGCTGGGCGCCACTCTTGTCCCGAATACATCGATTCCGTAGGCAAGGACAAGGGTCGTGCTCTCAACTAATGTCGGAGTAGTGAGGATCTTCTGTACACCAATAACCTCACGCTCGTGAGTAATAACGAGTTTCGGATCAATCTCAATGCTAGGGAAGTATTTCATCAAGCCCTCCTCGATTTCCGCGGGGGTAGGGTCTCGTCCAACTGGCCTTCTGGGCTCGAGAATAGTCCGTGGGAGGCCGACGATGCCATGGGATTCTGGAAGACATGCCAACAGACTCCTGGTAGTAATACCTTGTCTGGACTGAGAAATCGCCAAGGCGGAGAGCGGAGCGCCCAACACGAAAGATTGAGAAACAACTGACGGCAAGACTATCCCCGTCGGGGTGTCAATCGGCTCGAGGGATGAATAGTTTGCAGCGTTGCCAAGCGGGCCCCGATCGTTGACTTCTTCAGACTCGTACAGGTCTGATATGACGATCTGATAGCCCCGCAAAGATTGGGTAGAGTCCTTCAGTGCATACTGGCCAAAGTAGGTGCAAAGGAACCAGTTCTCGGAAATGGCGCACTCGATTGGTTTGGTGGCATCAATTCCCTCATAGGTCTGTGAAGAAAGAATCTCACCAGAGACCGTGTCCAGAAGATTGATGGTGAGCACCGACTTGGAATCCTCAACAGCGGCGACAACAATGGTGTTGGGGTTCAGGTACTTGTACTTGACAGATCTATCCCCAAGTACACGTCCGATCGAGGCCACAGGGTCATGAGCAGGCCGAGATGCCACGTTGACGATCCGTTGACCAGCTGGCAGAGAAAACTCCCACGTCGTCTCACTAGTGAGGGTCTCGCCGTTCGCAGAGAACTTGAGGCCCTTGAGGCCACCGTCCTGATTGGGAACAACAATGATCTGCTTGGGTGCAAACGCGACGGGAATATCGCCGACATCGCCGTCCTTATTGATAGGAAGAAGCCACTGTCCCGAAGGGCTATCCACAACAGCTGTGGTCACGATATCGCGTAAAGCACCTCTGGGCAACATGTCGACTTCCTCGCCAGTCATCGACTTGACCATAATGTGCTCGCCCTCCGCTCCTTGGATGGTGACGACTCCTTTGTTGTTGTCCACGTGAATTCCTTTCACATCCCAGGCCTCACCAGGGGGAAGATCGATCACCTTCCGTGACCAAATCAGCTTTCCATGATGGGCAAAGTCCAAGCCATAGAGCTGTCCGCGCTTCGTGGCGAGAACGACCAACTTATTGAAGCCGAAGTTGTCACGAACAAGGCCAGTCTTGGCCGCCAGCTCGGTACCGAGAATACTGCCTAGCAATCGGGAAGGGAGATCTTTCAGATAAGCTGGCAGATGCTCCAGATCCTTGATGTGGCGGTTGACGCGGTGGATGTATGCCGACAGAGGGTTGCTGTGAGCCTCGGCCTCCAAGGTCTTGACGAAGTCCTCCGACTCGGGGATCTCTGCAAAAGCGGCAGCAACAGCACCAGTCATGCCCTCTGCCCGCGACCATCCAACTTCTCCGTTGCGAACGAGAACCCAGTCGTTCGAATCCGTGACAGCTGCCGATCGGACAGCATAGCTGTCCTCTGATTTCTTGATGACCTCGGAAACAGCATCAAGAAAGACGGATTCCTGAGGATGTGGCTTGATGGGCCACCTGCCAAGGATTCCATGCGAGGTCGAAGCAGTCAAGATGACCTCGTCCTCGGTAAGACGGGTGAAGTAGACATTTGCACCACTCGAGCTGGTCGAGAAGGCACCCTTCCCAGGTGCCAGGGGCAAGTCGTACGCCTTCTGGATAGATCCGCTCTTGAGATCAATATGATATACCGTCCCTCGGTGTCCGGTCGACGTTCGGCTGTGCACAAGGAAATGGGCTTGGGCTTGGACAGCGTGAGGTGCGTGAAACAAAACTTCGACAGTTCCCTTTTCCAGGGGGAACTCCTGAACCTTCTTCGTGCCAAGGACGTTGATCCTGAGCTTGGAGAGAGAGTCGTCAGTCCAGGAAAGAACGGGCGCCGCGGAGTTGGCACCGACGAACATAACATCCTTCTCGCTGCCAACCTCGCCCTTGGTGCCAACGAGGTGCTCGTCGAGCTTCTTGCCGGTCAGCGTGTCGAGGACGGTGACTCTGAGGCTATAGGAAGCTGCAGATCCATGCAAGCTGACAACAAACACCTTTTCAATGTTGGTGCTGACTTGTAGTGGCACGTCTTTCGTCTTTTCCCTGAACTCCCAGACCACGGTGCCCTCCGTCGCGTGCACACGTCGCAACACTGTAGCACCATCCTCACTGAACAAGGCGAGAACATCTTTGCGCCCCGCGTTCTCGGTCATCTCCATCACCTCCAGATCCTTGACGCTACCATCGAAGTCGAGCCACCAGACGTTGCGCCCGGTCACGGCATTCCAGGAGTGTACAGAACGGCCCTGAGCACCGGCCAGCCAGCCCTCGCCCTCTCCCGCGCGCAAATGTCCACCACCGCTGGTCAGGTTGGTGGAGATCTGCTGTCGCCATACTAAGGCGCCGTTACCGGGGTTGACAGCTCCGAGAATGCCAACGTCGCTCAGCGTGTAAAGCAGGCTCGCCTTGTCGTCTAATCGCGGCCGGTGGAAGAAGGTCGTCTGGGATTGGGGCACGCCGATGCGCTCATGGTGGAAATCGAGAACGTCAACCTCGTCTCGAAACACTGCCGTTACGAATGGGAGGCCAATCGCGGCCGCAAGAAGATATGGTCGCATATTGTGGCAGACTATCCCATCATCCGCGATGGTTACTTGGAGCACGGAAGAATGGCGCAGAGGGTGAGCTCTCGCCAGATAGCACGTAGTGGATGCGGAAGGTGGGTAGCTCGAGCTAGGAGCACGTTTGAGATGATAATTTGATTGGGCCTCGCACCTGGGGTGTCGGAGCTTTGGTTAATGCGGGAAGACAAGCTTCAATTCAAATTCCGAGACCACTATTTTGGGATTCAGCGGGGCATTCAGTGCTCAACACAGCGCCGTGACTGCTAAATTCCTTGCTACCCACAGCGGGTGGAAGGCCGGAATGTCCCTCCAGTGCCCACTACTAAGTTCAGCGAAGTGATCCATCTCGAGATTTAGTAACACAAGCTGTATTTCTAGGCTCTTGCAAGTCGATTTACGATTTCACTCTCCCCATTGAAATCATACCCTGCCTACCTAGGTAGGTAGGTGCATATTTCGCAAGGCTTATCACACGCTGATTGCCTACTTGTACCAAAAGGAGGGTGGATTCGCTGGAATCCTCGCGATCAAGCTCCCCAACCTGATGATTCAGGCATCGCACCTAGTCGACGCCACTGTGGACAAACACACTCATCCCTAGGGCGTTTCGCCTAGACTCGCTGTCTAACATGAGCCGGACAAGCCATTGCCGTTGAACTAACAACTGCCTACCTTGGGTCCACGGGGCACTGTCATAATGATACGTCACTTCTAAGAGAGCGGGTTGAAGTCAGACTGTGGACATCGACCCCTCATCATCTCGTCAACGAGATGCGACGACTGGCCGAGAACATGCTTCTTTTCGGCCTCTCAACACGGCTGCAGTGTGATAGGCGCGGCTGAAGAAGTCTCATCAGGGGAAGGGTCAGCCGTGGCACCCTCGGGCCCTGGTGTCTCACTTGAGGGTGTTGCACAACAGACGGGTTCGGTGCCAAAACGCACCCATAGGCCTGGGTCGGCACGACTTCGCATCTGCTATCGGATATGTTGGCAGAATGGTCAAGGTTGTCACCTCAACAACCAAGTGTCCTCGATGTCGCCCTTTGAGGGGATAAGACACCAAAAGGGGGCTGGCCTAGAAATTGTGAGTCCCCTTGATGCACGCCCATGACAAGGCCTCTCTCTGTTGCTCGCGACATGTCTCGCGATGATGCGTAGTTGGTCCTACCTAGCGATGCCCCCTTGATAGCGCCACACGTCACAGATACAGGGTTTGTGGGAATGGCTTGGAGCCAACGGATACGAGAGAGGAAATCGTCCGTGAACGAGACCGAGTACAGCGCTCTGGTCTCGATGGCTAGAGCCGTCCAGGAAAGGCTCGCTTGGATATCCGCGCTATCACAACCATGGCTCGGCACGAGCACCAGCCTGTCAGATCTCACAAAGGACATCACAGTGCTGGGAGCTGGTTGCTGTGTCGCACGCTCTCGTCCAGCACAAGGTTGAGAGCTGTAAATAGCTGCCGTTGTGGGGGGATCGTCGTCGCCTCGTCTGGAGTAGGCCCCGGACCAGCCCCGCCGTGCAGGCCGGATCCCTCTAGGTCAGTTGCGCGATGATGGCAAAGAGGTATCTTCTGTCGTTAGGCGATAGCCGCGCAGGCGCAGGCTGCAGTAGTGCGAGCAATGGCGTCCTGCACCGACAGTGATCGGCTGCTTTGATAACTCATTCAGGCTGGCAATTGGGCCCAAAAGAGCCTCTAGCAAAGTCGGCTTGTGTCAAGGTAGGTATGATTCAGGGTCCCACCGTCACATCCTGACTCTGATGACAAGACTACTGTGTGCACTCTCTGCAGACGGGGCTGGCCGATCAAGTTTACCCTTGCGCTGCGTTGCTGATGTGGCTCGCTTGGTTCCGCTTCCGCTTCCGATTCCCGTAGCTAATTCTGTGCGCAGGGTCGGGAGAGTTTGTCACTCGTCGTACGGTAACTATTTGACAGAGTACTCGGTGCTTTTCTCCCCTCTCTCTGATGAACCAGGAGCCGGTCCCTGAGGTCAAACACTGCAGTGCCTTGGCTGGTTCGGGGGTTGGGCCCTGGGGGTTGTGGTTTGCATCATGCAATTTCCACGGCCATTTCATCACAAGTTACATGTGTTTGCCAGTAGGATGAGCGAGGCCCCCGTAGCCCCTCATCGGCTCTCATCCTCTGCTTTCTTTTTCCTGGGAGGGGGACCGGACTCCTGGCTAATCAAACGACTTGTACCACTCCTACTTCTGCTACCCCATTCATGCATTCAGCCATCTTTCCGAGGTCTCTTCGACTCCTCCAAGGTATTTAGATGCTACTGAATGTCGTCCTGCATGAATCCTCATCTACCTACTCTCTTCTCCGGTTTATATGTTGTGGCTCGACTGTGACGTTATAAGATCCCCTTGATACACTCGTCTGAGCAACAAAAGCACACGCGAACGCACAAACACACACACACACACACACATTCGTTCTCTCTGAATCTTCCCAATTCTCAGTGGTCTGTCTCTCTCGCTTCCCACGAGCCCTGGTTCGACGACGCGAGCGTCTGATCACCTCCTCGCCCGCATATGACCCAGATCTCTCCGGATTACCCCTACAGCCTTAGATCCTGCGTCGGTCAAAAAGTGGTGTGGTGGTTCGTGTCTTGGGTCTAGAACCTTGCCTCAGCCAAGCCGCCTGTGCCATTCTCAACCAACCCCCACTTTCCCAATTCTCACAAGCTTTCATCATACCACACACACTACAAAAGCAAACCCAGCGGCGCATCCTCTGCGCGGGCGACAACAGACGAACCTGGAGCTTGCTACTAGCTGCATCTGAGCCACTTGTCGCTTGTCGCATCAGTCAAAACCTTCTCAAGTTGGTTCTTCTGCAGGCCCCCTCACCCGAAGCGGACACTCCCTTCGTCCCCAGCAGCTAGCGGTGAGGCCTGGAAAATTCTCCCCCAAAAGGGACCACCAAGAACGGGGCCCGTCGTTGCCAAACCTTTTCCTCGATTTCTCGAGTTTCTCGACAATCGCAGCCCGCAGCCATGGCTTCACGGCATACCACATTGTCTCAGACGTACGCCGACCGGGCGCAGGCGGCTACGCACCCGCTGTCGGCGTATCTCTTCAGGCTGATGGACCTCAAAGCCTCCAACTTGTGCCTCAGCGCCGACGTCGGCACCGCACGCGAGCTTATCAACCTTGCCGACAAGGTCGGGCCCTCCATTGTCGTCCTCAAGACACACTACGATCTCGTCTCGGGATGGGACTACAACCCCAACACGGGCACGGGAGCCAAGCTCGCTGCGCTGGCCCGGAAACACGGTTTCCTCATCTTCGAAGACCGAAAGCTCACCGACATCGGCAAGACGGTGCAGATGCAGTACACCGCCGGCACAGCCCGCATCATCGAGTGGGCGCACATCACAAACATGAACCTGCTGGCCGGCAAGGAGACGGTGCGCGCTCTGAAGCAGGCGGCGGCGACCTGGAAGGAGCGCATCAACTACGAGGTCAAGACGTCTGTCACTGTCGGCACGCCAGTCTCTGACAGTTTCGAGGACGGCGAGGAGACTTCTGCTGTTCCGGAAGACCAGCCGCGGCGCGATTCCAAGGACAGCTTGCCTGCCGGGCAACCCTACAACGGCAATGGCAGGAAAGGCAGCGTCGTGTCCGTGACGACCGTCACGCAGCAGGTCTACGAGCCCGCCGACTCGCCCAGGATGTGCAAGACGCTCACAGAGGGCGACGAAATACTGTACCCAGGCATCGAAGAGGCCCCCGTTGATCGCGGTGTCCTGATCCTCGCTCAGATGTCGAGCAAGGGCAACCTCATGGATGACCGCTACACCCAGGCCTGCGTAGAGGCGGCCAGGGAGAACAAAGACTTTGTGATGGGCTATGTTGCCCAGGAGTGCTTGAACACAGAGCCAGAAGACGACTTCATCCACATGACGCCGGGCTGCAAACTTCCTCCCGAGGGAGAGGATGAGAACGGCGACATTGCCGGCGATGGTCTTGGCCAGCAGTACAACACGCCTGCAAAGTTGATTGGGCTCTGTGGCACCGACATCGTCATCGTGGGACGGGGCATCATCAAGGCAGGAGACCCTCCTTCCGAGGCAGAGCGGTACAGGCGAAAGGCATGGAAGGCGTACTTGGCGCGCTTGGGTTAGAATCGGGACAGGAGATGAGCATTTAGAGATACCACAAGGAGTACTTGATGACTACAGAAACCCCTGAAAGACGAGGTTGGATTGCCAGCTTTGGCCAGTGGGTTGTACATTGATAAAACGGCGCTCGCGTTGGCGTTTCGTCCGCACATACACATGACAGGAGATAGCGATGGCTTCAATATTGTTGTAGCTAGGAAAGCTGGGGAAACAGAACCGTTTTGAAGCAATTTGGAGGATCTAGAAATCTACATCACGTTGTTGATTATGATGACAATGTTGTGCACTTCACACCTGTATTGTACAAATGGCCCAGCTCGTTTCCGTCCCCCACAAGGGTGCTCTACGCGTGGGAGCCATGACGTTGACAGGCGTTCCTTTAGCCAATGCTCACTAAACTCACCAGGGGTGATTAGGCGAGAAGCCCATCAAGTCTGGAAGTTGCTTGCGCCCCACCCGGAGTTTACAACTTCAAGCTGGGGATATCGAATAAGTTTCCCACCACAGGCCTCCGGTTGTCTCGTTCCTCTCCTTTCCCTCTCTGCGCCAGGAGCTTGCTCGACTGCCCAAGCCATACCAAGCAAGTACACCGATACAATCTGAGCTGCTTTCATCTTTGCATTACGATTCTTCAAACCTGTGCTCCCAAGCCAATCAATCAATCCTTCGCGCTGGATATCGGGCTAGAGGCTCCGTTCCGTAGGATGGCGCCGCAGCCTACCGCCGCAGCCACCACGGCTTCGGATGACGTGACGCAAGAACCGACGCCGCCGGACGGATCCCAGGACAGACAACTTGTCAATGACAGCGAGGGGCTTCCCTCGCGGCCGCCGCCCAAGAAGCGCAGGCGCATTGTAATTTCGTGCACCGAATGCCATCGCAGAAAGCAAAAGGTCCGTTTAGGTGTTCATTCCTGGAGCTACTGTACCGGAATCTTGCGCCGTATATATGCCCGGCGTTGCTCGTTCTCCAAAAGAGCGTGACTGACAGGTCTATTGCCTCTTCTTGATCACAGTGCGATCGCGAATTACCTTGCGCCAACTGCGTTTCCCGCAATAAGCAAGATGCTTGCCGCTACGAGACCGGCGCGCCGACCGCGAAAAAGCAAGATCGCAAGGACTCGATCGAGGGGGGACCCGCCGTGCCGACCGGCGCGTCTGCCACGACCAGCCCGGAGGAGGCCAAGCAGATCCTGAGGGGCGGGCCCGTCCCGTCCAACGTCGTCGACTTTGGCTACTCGTACGCGGGCGCCTCGACGCTGGGCTTCCTGAAGCAGATCGACAAGGCAAACCCGGGCGAGTCGCTGGCGCAGCTCGCCGGCCCCGGCCCCGGCGGCGACTCGGCCCAGCCGAACGGCGGCTTCGGCACCAAAGCGCGGTACAAGAACCTGATACGCCAGCTGCCGGCGCGCGAGTACCTCGACAAGCTGGTCGACATGTACTTTCGCGAGTTCAACTGGCAGTACTACGCGCTGGACCGGGACGTCTTCATGGCGCAGATGGACGAGTGGAACACCCTGCCGTTCAACCTCCTGACCACGGCCGGCCCGCACGGCCTGTCGCCCGACCTCAGGGCGTTCCCCGCTCTGCTTTTCCAGGTCCTGGCCGTGTCGCTGCTTGCCCTCCCCCGCGACCCGGACCCGGAGTACAACTCGATAAAGTACAATGCGAACATGACCTTTGAGGATCTCGCCATGGACTACAGCGAGTCCGGGGTGGGCATACTGTCGCTTCTGGGTAAAAGGCAGATGTCGTTGACCACCGTGCTGGCCGGGTTTGTTCGGGTGCAGTTCTTGAAGTATTCTGCCAACGTCACCGAGGCCGTAAGTTTGTGCCACCTCCTCTTTTCCCGACATGTTCCGGTTTACTGACTAGTTGGGCCACCAGTGGCATGCTATTTCGAGCGCGATCAGGGATGCCCAAGAAATCGGCATTCACCGAGATAGCCTCGACCCAAAGCCAAAGAGTGACGAAGCAGAAGCGGTGCTGGAAAATCAATGGGAGATTCAACGGCGCCGCAGGATGTGGATGACTCTGGTCAGCTGGGATCTACACACCGGCATCGTATTGGGTCGACCACTGACAGTCGACAATCCGAACCATGCCACGATGCCGGTCGACGCGCCGATACCTACGAATAGATCCAAGACACCGGTGCGACCGCGTGGCGAGGATGACCCGCCTACTCCCCTAACCCGGGCGATCTGGTCCTGCAGAGTGATGGGCTATCTTCGCGACATACTCGATCTGGAAAGAGAAGGGCCATGCCCAAAGAGCTTTGCCAAGGTTGAAAAGTTACACGCTATACTGGTTGAACTGGAGGAGCAGACCCCGCCGTTTCTCCGGATGGAGCACCCTGATACGAGATGGGACTCGTCACCAGAATGCTACTGGCTCCCTTGGTGTAGGTCGATCCTGCTGCAGGTGATTGCTTTTGACTTTATGGCACTCCATCGGCCGTATATCTTCACGCGGCAAGCAAGCAGAAGGGAGGCTCTCAAGGCTTGTCTGTCAATGCTGCAATCGCAGAGACTCCAGTTCCAGTCTCTGAAGCCGGAGCAGTATAGGACGTGAGTACTTTTTTTTCCTTCTTATTCTAAACTGACCGCTAGTCGGCGCTACTTTGAGTTCTTGGCTTACATTGTGCAGATTCTCGCTCTTCTTTGGAACATTTGACGCCATTGTGCTCATGGCGTCAATTTACATCCTTTTCCCTAACGAGAATGGAGACCTTCTTGATGATGCGAGACAGCATTTTGGCTGGGGAGTGGAAAGATTTGAGGCGATGTCAGTGCGGAACTCGCTTGCCAGAGCGGCGCGTAGCGTTTTGCATGCTATCTACCTCCGCCTCAAAAAGGCGTTGGGCAACAAGGGCCATTGGCCTTGCCATTCGGCGCCGGTGCCCATGGATCCCGCGCTGGTCTCGCCACCCACCATCGACACCAGTCTCTCTAACGGTCGAAGCAGTCTCAGTAGCGGTGGTCTCGTATCCGACGTCACGGCGTCAACGACGCCTGCGGGATCCAATTGCGCCACCGGAGACAGCATGTACGCACCAGGACAGCCGCAACAGCAGCAGCAGGAGCTAGGAGGCGACGGGAGCGGGCTCGACTTCAACCTGCCTCCGGACTTTGACTGGTCGTCAATTCAGCCCCTCTATGCCATGGGAGATCTCGTGTACAACGATCTAATGGGCATCAGCGAGGACGGATCGCAGCAGCCGTTGCCTGTGTGGAACACGACGGGCCTGGGGACGGATGCGGCAGCTGCACAAGTGCCGTGGCAGTTTGACGGCAACTTCAACGACAACAGTCTTTGGAATCTGTTCAACGAGTTCACGCCGCCTTGAGATGAGGGCTTCTTGAGGGGACAAGTGGGAGACAGGCGGCCTACTTTGTCGGCCTCGGTGTTGGGTGATTTTGTGGGGAGGCGGCAAGCAGATTACAGGAAACGGAAACCAGAAAGCGTGAAACCGTAGACAGATATCAGAGGAGAGAAGCAGTCTTGCGCTGCCTGCCACACGACGTTTCTTAAAACAGCCCGGCGCTTAGTGATGCTGGAGGATCACCAAGGGTTTAGCGCCCTCTTCTTCCCCAAGATCGATCATGGATGTGGTGCACGTAAGAGGCTAATTACCCACCTTGCTAGACGGCAACACAGATAACTGGGTGTGGTGCCAGATGAACAGAAGCAGACGGGTGGGCGACAGAGAGAAGAGGAGGGAGGGAGCCTGATCTACCTACCTAGGTAGGTAACTACATAGCCTTAAGTAGAGCTGCCCTAAGACCAATGGAGCATTGAGATGGGCGCCTCTCCAGCTGGAAGCTTCCGCCGTTAGGCTGATTTCTTATTTCCTTCCCCGCAGAGCTGCCGTCCGTCTGTGTGTCTGGCCCCAGGGCTGGCCTTGTGGGGCCTGTAATCCCGGCAAGCAGACCCTCCAAAAATAAGAATGCGCGGCCCTAACCAGGCGCCGCACCCTACCAAGTACCTAGGTAGTATTAGCTTGAGCCTGCTCATCCCAGCAGCCCCACCTCGAAATGTCAAATTACAGGTCTGGTCAAGTGAAGCTCCTAAACGGCAGACGGGCGCTTATCATTCTTCGGGCCTCTTCTCCCTCTCCCTCTGTCTCTCTCTAAACATTTGCTTGAGTCCTTGGTTTGATAGCCTGTGGATTCCAGTTTCCGGTTCTCAGTTTTCTGTTTGCCTACTGGAAAGAATTGCAGCCAAGATCCACCCAAATCTAAAGTCAGTAAACTGGAGACAAAGGTCTGGTTTCCCGAATTGGGGTGTGCATTTCAAGGGGCACCAGTCACGCATATTTATTCCATCATCAGGCACAAATCAAAGTCCCATCAGTTACACATCCAGTCCAAACATCATCAATCTTCATCAAGAATATCCAAACCCATTTCTACTCTCGAATCACAGACTGCTAGGACAAGCACAGTCCCGGCACCAAAGCTACGAGGAGCTACCTGAGCCACAGTGGTCCGCGAACCGGAGATTCTGTCGGGCTTGCAGATTGCACAGAGAGCAACAGAAACGAGCGGGCCGCCGCGCTGTTTGCTCTGCTGCATTAGAGCTGAACCCTGAACCCTGAACCCAGTTCATTTCCCTGCTGCAGAAAACAGCTTCTTTGATCCCCCAACCTTTGGCAAACATCCATTTGTTGCCTTCGCGTTCCTTCCTTGCCCGTCCTTTTAACACACAGCGGGCTATTGCTCCAGCTCAGCGAGTATATCAAACCTCCAAGGTTGATTTCCTCACCTTTCCTCTTCTACAACTTTGTTTAGGCGTCGCCATTGGTCACCATGTCGGACGAAGAGCTTCTCGCATTTGCTCAAAGGTACCAGGCCCTCACCCTGGTCCGTGATAACTCGGACGACTTGATCAAGGTTTGTTTTCTCATCATCCAATCTCCTCAAGGTGCCCAATAGCTCCTTTGTGCTTGAGAGAGGATCTGACGGTGCGGCTTGTTCCTTCTTACACAGGACCTCTTGACCCATTGCCATACTGCCACTTCGACGTTGCGGAGGGAGAAAGAGCAGCTTCAGGTTCAACTTCAAGATGCCCAGCTCGACCTTGCCGACGCCACCCAGTCACGACGGGAATTCCAGCAGAAGCTTCGTCAAGCTGAGGCGCGTGTTGGATATGTCACCCAGGACATTGATTATTTGAAGGTACGTCTGTCGCCACGCCCCTCCCTGTTTGGTGTTTGCTGGGAATGCTAATAGTAAAGTAGCAACGCAATCCTTATGTTGCCATCCTTATTGATGGAGATGGTCTCCTTGTACGTCCTCTCAAGTATTGCAGTGACCGACTGCAGGTTCACGACTTGATTTTCGGGCTCTGGGGCTAATCACCATTCCGAACATGCAGTTCAAGGACACTTTTATTCGACAGGGCCTTGAAGGTGGCAAGCGTGCTGCCTACGCACTCAGAACCGCAATTTTGGCCCAGTGCGGCGAGCATGCCTCGGAGATGGAGGTCATGGCCAAGGTTTGTGCCAATATATCGGGTCTTTCGAAAGCGATGAGGCGAGATGGGTCCATCGAGATTGAGTCGGACTTTAAAGACTTTACTCTTGGTTTTACACGAGGACAGGCTTCGTTTGACTTTGTCGACGTTGGCCATGGGAAAGAGCGAGCAGATAGCAAGATCAAAGGCAAGATCCTAGCCTCCCCCCTTGTTCATCTAGCTCCTGCACTCTCGATCTGAAAACTGATACCCATCGTGCACACAGAGGCTGCCAGGTGGCATTTGGGCAATTACAACTGCAAGCAAGTTATCCTCGGCATCTCCCACGACGCCTCTTATGCACCGTTCCTGGACCAGATTCTACGAGACCAGGAGACCCGGCAGAGAGTTACCCTTGTGGAAGGTTTCCCCACTGTCCGGGATCTTCAAGCTACCGGGGTCAATATCTTGAATCTCAACGACGCTATCTTTCGCGCCGACAAATTGGTCGAGAGGTCACTCGCCTCAGCACTGCCCACCCCTCCGGTCATGGTCTCCCCTCCGACCAAGTCTTCTACTCCAGCCTCAATCTCCAACAACTCGACGTCGTACGCGGGCATCGTTACTAGCGCAACCCCGCCTCCGACGCTCACCATGCCGATCCCGCCGAAGAACATCCCAACCAAGCCGTCCAAGCCGGCCCCCTGGAACCCCGGTGCGCGTGGAGTCGACACGCCGCTCCATGTGAACCAGACGGCGCTGGACAACATCAAGAAACGCAAAGACAACACCAAGCTGTGCAACAACCACTATCTTCGCGGCCCCTGCGCCAAGGGCGACTCGTGCTGCTTTGAACACAAGTACAGGCCAACACACGACGAGAAGGTCGCCATTGCGTTTCTGGCTCGGCTGAATCCATGTACTAACGGACAGGACTGTGATGTGGAGGATTGCATTTACGGACATCATGTAAGTGTGCCCCCTCTGGCAACCCATCACACCAGACCAAGCTGCTTTTTTCTTTCAATGTTTGTTTACTAAACAAAGACTTCCTTCCCAGTGTCCGAGTGTGATTAATGGCCAATGCGTGCATCCGTATTGCAAGTTCCGGCCAGACGAGCACCCGCCAAATACAAAGTTTAAAGGAACCTACAATGGTGGACATTACAACGACTATTGAGGGCAAAAGATCTCAAAAACACTACCAACAAAACACGTCTCTTCCAATGTCTCTTCTCTTAGCCACACGTCTCGAGATTTCCGGGGGGGGTCCGTCCTTTCCGCCTTCCACCCTTTTCTACAATCACTGTTTTAGTACTACTTTCGAGCAAATGAACGGGAACCGCGTTTCCCGAATACTGGTGGATATTCAGCCCCTCCATATGTAGCATACGTTTCTTTCAGAGGATGAAATGCCTCAGCGTTAGGGAGGGAGGAGCAGTTAGTTAGATTGACCAACACTAATACTTGCAAAAATACCCATGAAAATGTGCTTGTGATTATCTGCCGCTGTGCCTGTTCTGCTTTCCTACTAAAAGGTCAATCAACACTTGAAGTCATCCAGGCTGTTCCAGAAAAGGGAAGTATTAGAGTATTAGCCTGCCCCACAGTCCGCCTGGTAAGAGTTGGGTAGCTTCTTTCTTGCCCACGAAAAGTCGAGACCCCACCGTCAAAATCCAACCCTTTTCTGTGGACGAATTTCCACTACCCCGCCAGTACCAGCCAGACGTCACGTCAACCACCACCAGGCAATCCAGGAGACCGAGCACAGAGAGCGGCTTCGATACCAATTCGACCAGTCCGACCTCCGGACCCCTCACGACACACTCTCCCACTTCCTGAATCCCCGCTCTCTCCTCGCTCGCTACCCACAAGCCAGCTTGATAGATCACCATGTCCCACGCCAGGGTAGAGGAGGTCGAAGACAGCGACATCTCGGACCCCTCCGAGGGCGACATCGACGACTTTGACGACAACGACATCATCCGCCGCGTCGACAATGACAGGCCACAGCAGCAGCAGCAGCAGCAGCCCTCCTCATTACCCCACCGGCCGAGGCAACAGCCGACGCAGCAGCAGCCGCAGCAGCAGATGATGTCCTCGTCGACCCCGGGCATGGACTTCCAGACCACGCGCAACCCGCAGCAGTACGGCTCCTTCCAGTGCCTGTACCCGTGCTACTTTGACGCCTCGCGCTCCCGCGCCGAGGGCCGCCGCGTCCCGTCCTCCCTCGCCGTCGAGAACCCGCTCGCGCGCGCCATCGTCGACGCCTGCCGCCACCTGCGCCTGCGCGTCTTCTACGAGCCCACCAAGCTGCACCCCAAGGACTGGGCCAACCCGGGCCGCGTCAAGGTCGAGCTCAAGCCCTCTTCTGCGGGCAGCCAGGGGGCGCAGCCGCAGCACAGCGTCAAGAACAAGCACCACCTCTACCTCCTCGTGGCCAAGTACCTCCGCGCCAACCCCGTCAGCGCCGACTCCCCGCTGCTCTGGGAGCGCATCCCCGGCGCCCACGCGCCCGACCGCTCCAAGCCGTACCCGCGGCCCGCCGTGCCCAGGGGCTGGAAGATGCTCGAGCTGCTGCCCTACTACAGCCCCGCCATGACGGGCGGCGGCGTGTCGGAGAACCTGTTCAAGGACATGATGAAGGAGATGCAAGGGGGCGGCGACATGGCCAGCATGCTGCAGGCGGCGGCGGCGGCGGGCGGCGCGGGACCGAGTGGTGCTGGTGGCGGCGGTGGTGCTATAGAAGGCGGTGGCAAGAAGGGGAAGAAGGGCAAGAAATAGAGCTGCTTCACGAGGGTGTTTGGAGAGGGGGCCACGGCACACGTTGACGATGCGAGACCTTTTTGCGTTCGTCTCCCGTTGAATGAGGATAGACTTGCTCATCATCCTGGGTCGGAAGAGCGATGCCATCATGTAGAAAATCAATCCTATGCATTGACACACACGAATTGTACATGGAAGACATTTTTTGCCTTGGATATCTCTTGTCTCTAGCTGCACCGCCCGCCAAACATATCTCAGATGTCCATCTGTCTGTCTCCTCTTCACACATAAGAAAATTGTCAAAAAGAAAGGGGGGGTATACCACATTAATGCTACAAGCCGCCCTCGTCCACGTCTTTCCTCCCCCGCTCTGTCCTTCTTCTCTACATGACGGCCACCCGCCGCCCCTGCAGCGCCTCCCACTCCCTCGACCCCACGATCTGCACCTCGCCGCCGGACCCGGGGATCGTCTTGCCCTCGCCGTCGGGCAGCCGGATCTGCAGCCTCGCCGCCGCCGCGTTGCGAGCGGCCCTCCTCTTGCGCGCCGCGTCCTGCGACACGGCCTGCTGGCCCGCGAGCACGCGCGCCTTGCGCGCCACCGACTCCTGCCACCCCTGCCAGGCGGCAAAGTCCTCGGCCTGCCGCGCGGCCAGGTACCGCGGCGACTGGCGCGCGGGCCGCCACGCGAGCCGGTCGGCCGGCAGGCTCGCGAGGTCCGGGACGCGCGCCGCGCCCGCCATGCGCAGC